>NW_027479819.1:0-62918 GCF_051014685.1 Ptiloglossa arizonensis
AATAAATGGAGAAACGAAGAAATAAACGGAGAAACGAAGAATGAAACGGAGAAACGAAGAAAGGAACGGAGTAACGAAGAAAAAAACGGAGAAACGAAGAAAGAAACGGAGAAACGAAGAAAGATACGGAGAAACGAAGAAATAAATGGAGAAACGAAGAAATAAACGGAGAAACGAACAAAGAAACGGAGAAACGAACAAAGAAACGGAGAAACGAACAAAGAAACGGAGAAACGGAGAAATAAATGGAGAAACGAAGAAATAAACCGAGAAACGGAGAAAGAAACGGAGAAACGAACAAAGAAACGGAGAAACGAAGAATGAAATGGAGAAACGAAGAAAGATACGGAGAAACGAAGAAAGATACGGAGAAACGAAGAAATAAATGGAGAAACGAAGAAATAAACGGAGAAACGAACAAAGAAACGGAGAAACGAACAAAGAAACGGAGAAACGAACAAAGAAACGGAGAAACGGAGAAATAAATTGAGAAACGAAGAAATAAACCGAGAAACGGAGAAACGAACAAAGAAACGGAGAAACGAAGAATGAAATGGAGAAACGAAGAAAGATACGGAGAAACGAAGAAATAAATGGAGAAACGAAGAAATAAACGGAGAAACGAACAAAGAAACGGAGAAACGAAGAGAGAAACGGAGAAACGAAGAAAGAAACGGAGAAACGAAGAAAGAAACGGAGAAACGATCAAAGAAACGGAGAAACGAAGAAAGAAACGGAGAAACGAAGAAAGAAACGGAGAAACGAAGAAAGAAACGGAGATACGATGAAAGAAACGGAGTAATGAAGAAAGAATCGGAGAAATGGAGAAATAAATGGAGAAACGAAGAAATAAACGGAGAAACGAAGAATGAAACGGAGAAACGAAGAAAGAAATGGAGAAACGAAGAAAGAAACGGAGAAACGAAGAAAGAAACGCAGAAACGAAGAAAGAAACGGGGATACGAAGAAAGAAACGGAGAAACGAAGGAAGAAACGAAGAAGGAAACGGAGAATCGATGGAAGAAACGAAGAAAGAAACGGAGAAACGGAGAAATAAATGGAGAAACGAAGAAATAAACGGAGAAACGGACCAGGAAACGGAGAAAGAAACGGAGAGTCGAAGAAAGAAATGGAGAAACGAAGAAAGAAACGGGGATACGAAGAAAGAAATGGAGAAACGAAGGAAGAAACCGAGAAACGGAGAAATGGAGAAACGATGAAACGAAGGAAGAAACGGAGATACGAAGAAAGAAACGGAGAAACGAAGAAAGAAACGGAGAAACGAACAAAGAAACGGAGAAACGACCAAAGAAACGAAGAAACGAAGAAAGAAACGGAGAAACGAAGAAATAAACGGAGAAACGAAGAAAGAAACGGAGAAACGAAGAAATAAACGGAGAATCGAAAAAGCAAACGGAGAAACGAAGAAGGAAACGGAGAAACGAAGAAAGGAACGGAGAAACGAAGAAAGAAACGCAGTGACGATGAAAGAAACGAAGAAACGAAGAAAGCAACGGAGAATCGGAGAAATAAATGGAGAAACGAAGGAATAAACCGAGAAACGGAGAAACGGAGAAACGATGAAACGAAGGAAGAAACGGAGAAACGAAGAAAGAAACGGAGAAATGAAGAAAGAAACGAAGAAACGAAGAAAGAAACGGAGAAACGAAGAAAGAAACGGAGAAACGAAGAAAGAAACGGAGATACGATGAAAGAAACGGAGTAATGAAGAAAGAATCGGAGAAACGGAGAAATAAATGGAGAAACGAAGAAATAAACGGAGAAACGAAGAATGAAACGGAGAAACGAAGAAAGAAATGGAGAAACGAAGAAAGAAACGGAGTAACGAAGAAAGAAACGGAGAAACGAAGAAAGAAACGGAGAAACGAAGAAAGATACGGAGAAACGAAGAAATAAATGGAGAAACGAAGAAATAAACGGAGAAACGTGCAAAGAAACGGAGAAACGAACAAAGAAACGGAGAAACGAAGAGAGAAACGGAGAAACGAAGAAAGAAACGGAGAAACGAAGAAAGAAACGGAGAAACGAAGAAATAAATGGAGAAACGAAGAAATAAACGGAGAAACGAAGAAAGAAACGGAGAAACGATCAAAGAAACGGAGAAACGAACAAAGAATCGGAGAAACGAAGAAAGAAGCGGAGAAACGCAGAAATAAATGGAGAAACGAAGAAATAAACGGAGAAACGAAGAATGAAACGGAGAAACGAAGAAAGAAACGGAGTAACGAAGAAAGAAACGGAGAAACGAAGAAAGAAACGGAGAAACGAAGAAAGATACGGAGAAACGAAGAAATAAATGGAGAAACGAAGAAATAAATGGAGAAACGAACAAAGAAACGGAGAAACGAACAAAGAAACGGAGAAACGGAGAAAGAAATGGAGAAACGAAGAAAGATACGGAGAAACGAAGAAATAAATGGAGAAACGAAGAAATAAACGGAGAAACGAACAAAGAAACGGAGAAACGAAGAGAGAAACGGAGAAACGAAGAAAGAAACGGAGAAACGATCAAAGGAACGCAGAAACGAACAAGGAATCGGAGAAACAAAGAAAGAAGCGGAGAAACGCAGAAATAAATGGAGAAACGAAGAAATAAACGGAGAAACGAAGAATGAAACGGAGAAACGAAGAAAGAAACGGAGTAACGAAGAATGAAACGGAGAAACGAAGAAAGAAACGGAAAAACGAAGAAAGATACGGAGAAACGAAGAAACAAATGGAGAAACGAAGAAATAAACGGAGAAACGAACAAAGAAACGGAGAAACGAACAAAGAAACGGAGAAACGAACAAAGAAACGGAGAAACGAACAAAGAAACGGAGAAACGGAGAAATAAATGGAGAAACGAAGAAATTAACCGAGAAACGCAGAAAGAAACGGAGAAACGAACAAAGAAACGGAGAAACGAACAAAGAAACGGAGAAACGAAGAAAGAAACGGAGAAACGGAGAAATAAATGGAGAAACGAAGAAATAAACGGAGAAACGAACAAAGAAACGGAGAAACGGACAAAGAAACGGAGAATCGAAGAAAGAAACGGAGAAACGAAGAAAGAAACGGAGAAATGAAGAAAGAAACGGAGAAACGAAGATAGATACGGAGAAACGAAGAAAGAGACGGAGAAAAGATGAAAGAAACGGAGAAACGAAGAAAGAAACGGAGAAATAAATGGAGAAACAAAGATATAAACGGAGAAACGAAGAAAGAAACGGAGAAACGAAGAAACGATGAATGAAACGGAAAAACGAAGAAAGAAACGGAGAAACGAAGAAAGAAACGGAATAACGAAGAAAGAAACGTACAAACGGAGAAATAAATGGAGAAACGAAGAAAGAAACGAAGAAACGGAGAAATAAATGGAGAAACGAAGAAATAAACGGAGAAACGAACAAGGAAACGAAGAAACGAAGAAATAAATGGAGAAACGAAGAAATAAACGGAGAATCGAAGAAAGAAACGGAGAAACAAAGAAAGAAACGGAGAAACGGAGAAAGAAACGGAGAAACGAAGAAATAAACGGAGAAACGAAGAAAGAATCGGAGAAACGAAGAAAGAAACGGAGAATCGGAGAAATAAATGGAGAAACGAAGAAATAGACCGAGAAACGGAGAAAGAAACGGAGAAACGAACAAAGGAACGGAGAAACGAAGAAAGAAACGGAGAAACGAACAAAGAAACGGAGAAACGAACAAAGAAACGGAGAAACGAACAAAGAAACGGAGAAACGAAGAAAGAAACGCAGAAACGAAGAAAGAAACGGGGATACGAAGAAAGAAACGGGGATACGAAGAAAGAAACGGAGAAACGAAGGAAGAAACGAAGAAAGAAACGGAGAAACGAAGGAAGAAACGAAGAAAGAAACGGAGAAACGGAGAAATAAATGGAGAAACGAAGAAATAAACGGAGAAACGGACCAGGAAACGGAGAAAGAAACGGAGAGTCGAAGAAAGAAATGGAGAAACGAAGAAAGAAACGGGGATACGAAGAAAGAAACGGAGAAACGAAGGAAGAAACGAAGAAAGAAACGGAGAAACGAAGGAAGAAACGAAGAAAGAAACGGAGAATCGGAGAAATAAATGGAGAAACGAAGGAAGAAACCGAGAAACGGAGAAACGGAGAAACGATGAAACGAAGGAAGAAACGGAGAAGCGAAGAAAGAAACGGAGAAATGAAGAAAGAAACGAAGAAACGAAGAAAGAAACGGAGAAACGAACAAAGAAACGGAGAAACGAACAAAGAAACGGCGAAACGGAGAAATAAATGGAGAAACGAAGAAATAAACCGAGAAACGGAGAAAGAAACGGAGAAACGAACAAAGAAACGGAGAAACGAAGAATGAAATGGAGAAACGAAGAAATAAACGGAGAAACGAACAAAGAAACGGAGAAACGAACAAAGAAACGGAGAAACGGAGAAATAAATTGAGAAACGAAGAAATAAACCGAGAAACGGAGAAACGAACAAAGAAACGGAGAAACGAAGAATGAAATGGAGAAACGAAGAAAGGAACGGAGTAACGAAGAAAAAAACGGAGAAACGAAGAAAGAAACGGAGAAACGAAGAAAGATACGGAGAAACGAAGAAATAAATGGAGAAACGAAGAAATAAACGGAGAAACGAACAAAGAAACGGAGAAACGAACAAAGAAACGGAGAAACGAACAAAGAAACGGAGAAACGGAGAAATAAATGGAGAAACGAAGAAATAAACCGAGAAGCGGAGAAAGAAACGGAGAAACGAACAAAGAAACGGAGAAACGAAGAATGAAATGGAGAAACGAAGAAAGATACGGAGAAACGAAGAAAGATACGGAGAAACGAAGAAATAAATGGAGAAACGAAGAAATAAACGGAGAAACGAACAAAGAAACGGAGAAACGAACAAAGAAACGGAGAAACGAACAAAGAAACGGAGAAACGGAGAAATAAATTGAGAAACGAAGAAATAAACCGAGAAACCGAGAAACGAACAAAGAAACGGAGAAACGAAGAATGAAATGGAGAAACGAAGAAAGATACGGAGAAACGAAGAAATAAATGGAGAAACGAAGAAATAAACGGAGAAACGAACAAAGAAACGGAGAAACGAAGAGAGAAACGGAGAAACGAAGAAAGAAACGGAGAAACGAAGAAAGAAACGGAGAAACGATCAAAGAAACGGAGAAACGAACAAAGAAACGGAGAAACGAAGAAAGAAACGGAGAAACGAAGAAAGAAACGGAGATACGATGAAAGAAACGGAGTAATGAAGAAAGAATCGGAGAAACGGAGAAATAAATGGAGAAACGAAGAAATAAACGGAGAAACGAAGAATGAAACGGAGAAACGAAGAAAGAAATGGAGAAACGAAGAAAGAAACGGAGAAACGAAGAAAGAAACGCAGAAACGAAGAAAGAAACGGGGATACGAAGAAAGAAACGGAGAAACGAAGGAAGAAACGAAGAAAGAAACGGAGAATCGATGGAAGAAACGAAGAAAGAAACGGAGAAACGGAGAAATAAATGGAGAAACGAAGAAATAAACGGAGAAACGGCCCAGGAAACGGAGAAAGAAACGGAGAGTCGAAGAAAGAAATGGAGAAACGAAGAAAGAAACGGGGATACGAAGAAAGAAATGGAGAAACGAAGGAAGAAACCGAGAAACGGAGAAATGGAGAAACGATGAAACGAAGGAAGAAACGGAGATACGAAGAAAGAAACGGAGAAACGAAGAAAGAAACGGAGAAACGAACAAAGAAACGGAGAAACGACCAAAGAAACGAAGAAACGAAGAAAGAAACGGAGAAACGAAGAAATAAACGGAGAAACGAAGAAAGAAACGGAGAAACGAAGAAATAAACGGAGAATCGAAAAAGCAAACGGAGAAACGAAGAAGGAAACGGAGAAACGAAGAAAGGAACGGAGAAACGAAGAAAGAAACGCAGTGACGATGAAAGAAACGAAGAAACGAAGAAAGCAACGGAGAATCGGAGAAATAAATGGAGAAACGAAGGAATAAACCGAGAAACGGAGAAACGGAGAAACGATGAAACGAAGGAAGAAACGGAGAAACGAAGAAAGAAACGGAGAAATGAAGAAAGAAACGAAGAAACGAAGAAAGAAACGGAGAAACGAAGAAAGAAACGGAGAAACGAAGAAAGAAACGGAGATACGATGAAAGAAACGGAGTAATGAAGAAAGAATCGGAGAAACGGAGAAATAAATGGAGAAACGAAGAAATAAACGGAGAAACGAAGAATGAAACGGAGAAACGAAGAAAGAAATGGAGAAACGAAGAAAGAAACGGAGAAACGAAAAAAGAAACGGAGAAACGAACAAAGAAACGGAGAAACGAACAAAGAAACGGAGAAGCCAAGAAAGATACGGAGAAACGAAGAAATAAATGGAGAAACGAAGAAATAAACGGAGAAACGAACAAAGAAACGGAGAAACGAACAAAGAAACGGAGAAACGAACAAAGAAACGGAGAAACGGAGAAATAAATGGAGAAACGAAGAATGAAACGGAGAAACGAAGAAAGAAACGGAGTAACGAAGAAAGAAACGGAGAAACGAAGAAAGAAACGGAGAAACGAAGAAAGATACGGAGAAACGAAGAAATAATTGGAGAAACGAAGAAATAAACGGAGAAACGAACAAAGAAACGGAGAAACGAACAAAGAAACGGAGAAACGGAGAAATAAATGGAGAAACGAAGAAATAAACCGAGAAACGGAGAAACGAACAAAGAAACGGAGAAACGAAGAATGAAATAGAGAAACGAAGAAAGATACGGAGAAACGAAGAAATAAATGGAGAAACGAAGAAATAAACGGAGAAACGAACAAAGAAACGGAGAAACGAAGAGAGAAACGGAGAAATGAAGAAAGAAGCGGAGAAACGCAGAAATAAATGGAGAAACGAAGAAATAAACGGAGAAACGAAGAATGAAACGGAGAAACGAAGAAAGAAACGGAGTAACGAAGAAAGAAACGGAGAAACGAAGAAAGAACGGAGAAACGAAGAAAGATACGGAGAAACGAAGAAATAAATGGAGAAACGAAGAAATAAACGGAGAAGCGAACAAAGAAACGGAGAAACGAACAAAGAAACGGAGAAACGAACAAAGAAACGGAGAAACGAACAAAGAAACGGAGAAACGGAGATATAAATGGAGAAACGAAGAAATAAACCGAGAAACGGAGAAAGAAACGGAGAAACGAACAAAGAAACGGAGAAACGGAGAAAGAAATGGAGAAACGAAGAAAGATACGGAGAAACGAAGAAATAAATGGAGAAACGAAGAAATAAACGGAGAAGCGAACAAAGAAACGGAGAAACGAACAAAGAAACGGAGAAACGAACAAAGAAACGGAGAAACAAACAAAGAAACGGAGAAACGAACAAAGAAACGGAGAAACGAACAAAGAAACGGAGAAACGGAGAAATAAATGGAGAAACGAAGAGATAAACCGAGAAACGGAGAAAGAAACGGAGAAACGAACAAAGAAACGGAGAAACGAAGAATGAAATGGAGAAGCGAAGAAAGATACGGAGAAACGAAGAAATAAACGGAGAAACGAACAAAGAAACGGAGAAACGAACAAAGAAACGGAGAAACGAACAAAGAAACGGAGAAACGAACAAAGAAACGGAGAAACGAACAAAGAAACGGAGAAACGAACAAAGAAACGGAGAAACGAAGAAAGAAATGGAGAAACGAAGAAATAAACGGAGAAACGAACAAAGAAACGGAGAAACGCAGAGAGAAACGGAGAAACGAAGAAAGAAACGGAGAAACGATCAAAGAAACGGAGAAACGAACAAAGAATCGGAGAGACGAAGAAAGAAGCGGAGAAACGCAGAAATAAATGGAGAAACTAAGAAATAAACGGAGAAACGAAGAATGAAACGGAGAAACGAAGAAAGAAACGGAGTAACGAAGAAAGAAACGGAGAAACGAAGAAAGAAACGGAGAAACGAAGAAAGATACGGAGAAACGAAGAAATAAATGGAGAAACGAAGAAATAAACGGAGAAACGAAAAAAGAAACGGAGAAACGAACAAAGAAACGGAGAAACGAAGAGAGAAACGGAGAAACGAAGAAAGAAACGGAGAAACTAAGAAAGAAACGGAGAAACGATCAAAGAAACGGAGAAACGAACAAAGAATCGGAGAAACGAAGAAAGAAGCGGAGAAACGCAGAAATAAATGGAGAAACGAAGAAATAAACGGAGAAACGAAGAATGAAACAGAGAAACGAAGAAAGAAACGGAGTAACGAAGAAAGAAACGGAGAAACGAAGAAAGAAACGGAGAAACGAAGAAAGATACGGAGAAACGAAGAAATAAATGGAGAAACGAAGAAATAAACGGAGAAGCGAACAAAGAAACGGAGAAACGAACAAAGAAACGGAGAAACGAACAAAGAAACGGAGAAACGAACAAAGAAACGGAGAAACGAACAAAGAAACGGAGAAACGAACAAAGAAACGGAGAAACGAACAAAGAAACGGAGAAACGGAGAAATAAATGGAGAAACGAAGAAATAAACCGAGAAACGGAGAAAGAAACGGAGAAACGAACAAAGAAACGGAGAAACGAAGAATGAAATGGAGAAGCGAAGAAAGATACGGAGAAACAAAGAAATAAATGGAGAAACGAAGAAATAAACGGAGAAACGAACAAAGAAACGGAGAAACGAACAAAGAAACGGAGAAACGAACAAAGAAACGGAGAAACGAACAAAGAAACGGAGAAACGGAGAAATAAATGGAGAAACGAAGAATGAAACGGAGAAACGAAGAAAGAAACGGAGTAACGAAGAAAGAAACGGAGAAACGAAGAAAGAAACGGAGAAACGAAGAAAGATACGGAGAAACGAAGAAATAAATGGAGAAACGAAGAAATAAACGGAGAAACGAACAAAGAAACGGAGAAACGAACAAAGAAACGGAGAAACGAACAAAGAAACGGAGAAACGAACAAAGAAACGGAGAAACGAAGAAAGAAACGGAGAAACGAACAAAGAAACGGAGAAACGAAGAAAGAAATGGAGAAACGAAGAAATAAACGGAGAAACGAACAAAGAAACGGAGAAACGCAGAGAGAAACGGAGAAACGAAGAAAGAAACGGAGAAACGATCAAAGAAACGGAGAAACGAACAAAGAATCGGAGAGACGAAGAAAGAAGCGGAGAAACGCAGAAATAAATGGAGAAACTAAGAAATAAACGGAGAAACGAAGAATGAAACGGAGAAACGAAGAAAGAAACGGAGTAACGAAGAAAGAAACGGAGAAACGAAGAAAGAAACGGAGAAACGAAGAAAGATACGGAGAAACGAAGAAATAAATGGAGAAACGAAGAAATAAACGGAGAAACGAAAAAAGAAACGGAGAAACGAACAAAGAAACGGAGAAACGAAGAGAGAAACGGAGAAACGAAGAAAGAAACGGAGAAACTAAGAAAGAAACGGAGAAACGATCAAAGAAACGGAGAAACGAACAAAGAATCGGAGAAACGAAGAAAGAAGCGGAGAAACGAAGAAATAAATGGAGAAACGAAGAAATAAACGGAGAAACGAAGAATGAAACAGAGAAACGAAGAAAGAAACGGAGTAACGAAGAAAGAAACGGAGAAACGAAGAAAGAAACGGAGAAACGAAGAAAGATACGGAGAAACGAAGAAATAAATGGAGAAACGAAGAAATAAACGGAGAAGCGAACAAAGAAACGGAGAAACGAACAAAGAAACGGAGAAACGAACAAAGAAACGGAGAAACGAACAAAGAAACGGAGAAACGAAAAAAGAAACGGAGAAACGAACAAAGAAACGGAGAAACGAAGAGAGAAACGGAGAAACGAAGAAAGAAACGGAGAAACTAAGAAAGAAACGGAGAAACGATCAAAGAAACGGAGAAACGAACAAAGAATCGGAGAAACGAAGAAAGAAGCGGAGAAACGCAGAAATAAATGGAGAAACGAAGAAATAAACGGAGAAACGAAGAATGAAACAGAGAAACGAAGAAAGAAACGGAGTAACGAAGAAAGAAACGGAGAAACGAAGAAAGAAACGGAGAAACGAAGAAAGATACGGAGAAACGAAGAAATAAATGGAGAAACGAAGAAATAAACGGAGAAGCGAACAAAGAAACGGAGAAACGAACAAAGAAACGGAGAAACGAACAAAGAAACGGAGAAACGGAGAAATAAATGGAGAAACGAAGAATGAAACGGAGAAACGAAGAAAGAAACGGAGTAACGAAGAAAGAAACGGAGAAACGAAGAAAGAAACGGAGAAACGAAGAAAGATACGGAGAAACGAAGAAATAAATGGAGAAACGAAGAAATAAACGGAGAAACGAACAAAGAAACGGAGAAACGAACAAAGAAACGGAGAAACGAACAAAGAAACGGAGAAACGAACAAAGAAACGGAGAAACGAAGAAAGAAACGGAGAAACGAACAAAGAAACGGAGAAACGAACAAAGAAACGGAGAGACGGAGAAATAAATGGAGAAACGAAGAATGAAACGGAGAAACGAAGAAAGAAACGGAGTAACGAAGAAAGAAACGGAGAAACGAAGAAAGAAACGGAGAAACGAAGAAAGATACGGAGAAACGAAGAAATAAATGGAGAAACGAAGAAATAAACGGAGAAACGAACAAAGAAACGGAGAAACGAACAAAGAAACGGAGAAACGAACAAAGAAACGGAGAAACGAACAAAGAAACGGAGAAACGAAGAAAGAAACGGAGAAACGAACAAAGAAACGGAGAAACGAAGAAAGAAATGGAGAAACGAAGAAATAAACGGAGAAACGAACAAAGAAACGGAGAAACGCAGAGAGAAACGGAGAAACGAAGAAAGAAACGGAGAAACGATCAAAGAAACGGAGAAACGAACAAAGAATCGGAGAGACGAAGAAAGAAGCGGAGAAACGCAGAAATAAATGGAGAAACTAAGAAATAAACGGAGAAACGAAGAATGAAACGGAGAAACGAAGAAAGAAACGGAGTAACGAAGAAAGAAACGGAGAAACGAAGAAAGAAACGGAGAAACGAAGAAAGATACGGAGAAACGAAGAAATAAATGGAGAAACGAAGAAATAAACGGAGAAACGAAAAAAGAAACGGAGAAACGAACAAAGAAACGGAGAAACGAAGAGAGAAACGGAGAAACGAAGAAAGAAACGGAGAAACTAAGAAAGAAACGGAGAAACGATCAAAGAAACGGAGAAACGAACAAAGAATCGGAGAAACGAACAAAGAAACGGAGAAACGGAGAAATAAATGGAGAAACGAAGAAATAAACCGAGAAACGGAGAAAGAAACGGAGAAACGAACAAAGAAACGGAGAAACGAAGAATGAAATGGAGAAGCGAAGAAAGATACGGAGAAACAAAGAAATAAATGGAGAAACGAAGAAATAAACGGAGAAACGAACAAAGAAACGGAGAAACGAACAAAGAAACGGAGAAACGAACAAAGAAACGGAGAAACGAACAAAGAAACGGAGAAACGGAGAAATAAATGGAGAAACGAAGAATGAAACGGAGAAACGAAGAAAGAAACGGAGTAACGAAGAAAGAAACGGAGAAACGAAGAAAGAAACGGAGAAACGAAGAAAGATACGGAGAAACGAAGAAATAAATGGAGAAACGAAGAAATAAACGGAGAAACGAACAAAGAAACGGAGAAACGAACAAAGAAACGGAGAAACGAACAAAGAAACGGAGAAACGAACAAAGAAACGGAGAAACGAAGAAAGAAACGGAGAAACGAACAAAGAAACGGAGAAACGAAGAAAGAAATGGAGAAACGAAGAAAGATACGGAGAAACGAACAAAGAAATGGAGAAACGAAGAAAGAAACGGAGAAACGATCAAAGAAACGGAGATACGAACAAAGAATCGGAGAAACGAAGAAAGAAGCGGAGAAACGCAGAAATAAATGGAGAAACGAAGAAATAAACGGAGAAACGAAGAATGAAACGGAGAAACGAAGAAAGAAACGGAGTAACGAAGGAAGAAGCGGAGAAACGCAGAAATAAATGGAGAAACGAAGAAATAAACGGAGAAACGAAGAAAGATACGGAGAAACGAAGAAATAAATGGAGAAACGAAGAAATAAACGGAGAAACGAAAAAAGAAACGGAGAAACGAACAAAGAAACGGAGAAACGAAGAGAGAAACGGAGAAACGAAGAAAGAAACGGAGAAACTAAGAAAGAAACGGAGAAACGATCAAAGAAACGGAGAAACGAACAAAGAATCGGAGAAACGAAGAAAGAAGCGGAGAAACGCAGAAATAAATGGAGAAACGAAGAAATAAACGGAGAAACGAAGAATGAAACAGAGAAACGAAGAAAGAAACGGAGTAACGAAGAAAGAAACGGAGAAACGAAGAAAGAAACGGAGAAACGAAGAAAGATACGGAGAAACGAAGAAATAAATGGAGAAACGAAGAAATAAACGGAGAAGCGAACAAAGAAACGGAGAAACGAACAAAGAAACGGAGAAACGAACAAAGAAACGGAGAAACGAACAAAGAAACGGAGAAACGAACAAAGAAACGGAGAAACGAACAAAGAAACGGAGAAACGGAGAAATAAATGGAGAAACGAAGAAATAAACCGAGAAACGGAGAAAGAAACGGAGAAACGAACAAAGAAACGGAGAAACGAAGAATGAAATGGAGAAGCGAAGAAAGATACGGAGAAACAAAGAAATAAATGGAGAAACGAAGAAATAAACGGAGAAACGAACAAAGAAACGGAGAAACGAACATAGAAACGGAGAAACGAACAAAGAAACGGAGAAACGGAGAAATAAATGGAGAAACGAAGAATGAAACGGAGAAACGAAGAAAGAAACGGAGTAACGAAGAAAGAAACGGAGAAACGAAGAAAGAAACGGAGAAACGAAGAAAGATACGGAGAAACGAAGAAATAAATGGAGAAACGAAGAAATAAACGGAGAAACGAACAAAGAAACGGAGAAACGAACAAAGAAACGGAGAAACGAACAAAGAAACGGAGAAACGGAGATATAAATGGAGAAACGAAGAAATAAACCGAGAAACGGAGAAACGAACAAAGAAACGGAGAAACGAAGAATGAAATGGAGAAACGAAGAAAGATACGGAGAAACGAAGAAATAAATGGAGAAACGAAGAAATAAACGGAGAAACGAACAAAGAAACGGAGAAACGAGGAGAGAAACGGAGAAACGAAGAAAGAAACGGAGAAACGAAGAAAGAAACGGAGAAACGATCAAAGAAACGGAGAAACGAACAAAGAATCGGAGAAATGAAGAAAGAAGCGGAGAAACGCAGAAATAAATGGAGAAACGAAGATATAAACGGAGAAACGAAGAATGAAACGGAGAAACGAAGAAAGAAACGGAGTAACGAAGAAAGAAACGGAGAAACGAAGAAAGAAACGGAGAAACGAAGAAAGATACGGAGAAACGAAGAAATAAATGGAGAAACGAAGAAATAAACGGAGAAGCGAACAAAGAAACGGAGAAACGAACAAAGAAACGGAGAAGCGAACAAAGAAACGGAGAAACGAAGAAAGAAACGGAGAAACGGAGAAATAAATTGGGAAACGAAGAAATAAACCGAGAAACGGAGAAAGAAACGGAGAAACGGAGAAAGAAACGGAGAAACGAAGAAATAAACGGAGAAACGATGAAAGAATCGGAGAAACGAAGAAAGAAACGAAGAAACGAAGAACGAAACGGAATAACGAAGAAAGAAACGTTGAAACGAAGAAAGAAACGGGGAAACGGAGAAAGAAACGGAGAAACGAAGAAATAAACGGAGAAACGAAGAAAGAAACGGAGAAACGGAGAAATAAACGGAGAAACGAAGAAATAAGCGGAGAAACGAAGAAAGAATCGGAGAAACGAAGAAAGAAACGGAGAATCGGAGAAATAAATGGAGAAACGAAGAAATAGACCGCGAAACGGAGAAAGAAACGGAGAAACGAACAAAGAAACGGAGAAACGAAGAAAGAAACGGAGAAACGAACAAAGAAACGGGGAAACGAAGAAAGAAACGGAGAAACGGAGAAATAAATGGAGAAACGAAGAAATAAACGGAGAAACGAACAAAGAAACGGAGAATCGAAGAAAGAAACGGTGAAACGGAGAAAGAAACGGAGAAACGAAGAAATAAACGGAGAAACGAAGAAAGAAACGGAGAAACGGAGAAAGAAACGCAGAAACGGAGAAATAAACGGAGAAACGAAGAAAGAATCGGAGAAACGAAGAAAGAAACGGAGAATCGGAGAAATAAATGGAGAAACGAAGAAATAGACCGAGAAACGGAGAAAGAAACGGAGAAACGAAGAAAGAAACGGAGAAACGAACAAAGAAAAGGGGAAACGAACAAAGAAACGGAGAAACGAACAAAGAAACGGAGAAACGAACAAAGAAACGGAGAAACGAAGAAAGAAACGCAGAAACGAAGAAAGAAACGGGGATACGAAGAAAGAAACGGAGAAACGAAGGAAGAAACGAAGAAAGAAACGGAGAAACGAAGGAAGAAACGAAGAAAGAAACGGAGAAACGGAGAAATAAATGGAGAAACGAAGGAAGAAACCGAGAAACGGAGAAATGGAGAAACGATGAAACGAAGGAAGAAACGGAGAAACGAAGAAAGAAACGGAGAAATGAAGGAATAAGCCGAGAAACGGAGAAACGATGAAAGAAACGGAGTAACGATGAAAGAAACGAAGAAACGAAGAAAGAAACGGAGAATCGGAGAAATAAATGGAGAAACGAAGAAATAAACCGAGAAACGGAGAAAAGGAGAAACGATGGAGCGAAGGAAGAAACGGAGAAACGAAGAAAGAAACGGAGAAATGAAGAAAGAAACGAAGAAACGAAGAAAGAAACGGAGAAACGAAGAAATAAACGGAGAAACGAAGAAAGAAACGGAGAAACGAAGAAATAAACGGAGAATCGAAAAAGCAAACGGAGAAACGAAGAAAGAAATGGAGAAACGAAGAAAGGAACAGAGAAACGAAGAAAGAAACGCAGTGACGATGAAAGAAACGAAGAAACGAAGAAAGCAACGGAGAATCAGAGAAATAAATGAAGAAACGAAGGAAGAAACCGAGAAACGGAGAAATGGAGAAACGATGAAACGAAGGAAGAAACGGAGAAACGAAGAAAGAAACGGAGAAATGAAGGAATAAACCGAGAAACGGAGAAACGATGAAAGAAACGGAGTAACGATGAAAGAAACGAAGAAACGAAGAAAGAAACGGAGAATCGGAGAAATAAATGGAGAAACGAAGAAATAAACCGAGAAACGGAGAAAAGGAGAAACGATGGAGCGAAGGAAGAAACGGAGAAACGAAGAAAGAAACGGAGAAATGAAGAAAGAAACGAAGAAACGAAGAAAGAAACGGAGAAACGAAGAAATAAACGGAGAAACGAAGAAAGAAACGGAGAAACGAAGAAATAAACGGAGAATCGAAAAAGCAAACGGAGAAACGAAGAAAGAAATGGAGAAACGAAGAAAGGAACAGAGAAACGAAGAAAGAAACGCAGTGACGATGAAAGAAACGAAGAAACGAAGAAAGCAACGGAGAATCGGAGAAATAAATGGAGAAACGAAGAAAGAAACGGAGTAACGATGAAAGAAACGAAGAAACGAAGAAAGAAACGGAGAATCGGAGAAATAAATGGAGAAACGAAGGAATAAACCGAGAAACTGAGAAACCGAGAAACGATGAGACGAAGGAAGAAACGGAGAAACGAAGAAAGAAACGGAGAAATGTAGAATGAAACGAAGAAAGAAACGGAGATACGAAGAAAGAAACGGAGAAACGAAGAAAGAAACGGAGAAACGAACAAAGAAACGGAGAAACGAACAAAGAAACGGAGAAACGAAGGAAGAATCGGAGAAACGAAGAAAGAAAAGGAGAAACGAAGAAAGAAACGGAGAAACGAAGATAGAAACGGAGAAACGAAGAAACTAACGGATAAACGAAGAAAGAAACGGAGAAACGAAGAAAGAAACGGAGAAACGGAGAAATAAATGGAGAAACGAAGAAATAAACGGAGAAGCGAACCAGGAAACGGAGAAACGAAGAAAGAAACGGAGAATCGAAGAAAGAAATGGAGAAACGAAGAAAGAAACGGAGAAACGAAGAAAGAAACGGAGATACGAAGAAAGAAACGGAGAAACGAAGGAAGAAACGGAGAAACGAACAAAGAAACGGAGAAGCGGAGAATTAAATGGGGAAACGAAGAAATAAACGGAGAAACGAACAAGGAAACGGAGATTCGAAGAAAGAAACGACGAAACGAAGAAAGAAACGGAGAAACGAAGAAAGAAACGGAGAAACGAAGAAAGAAACGGAGATACGATGAAAGAAACGGAGTAATGAAGAAAGAATCGGAGAAACGGAGAAATAAATGGAGAAACGAAGAAATAAACGGAGAAACGAAGAATGAAACGGAGAAACAAAGAAAGAAATGGAGAAACGAAGAAAGAAACGGAGTAACGAAGAAAGAAACGAAGAAACGAAGAAAGAAACGGAGAGTCGGAGAAATAAATGGAGAAACAAAGAAATAAACCGAGAATCGGAGAAAGAAACGGAGAAGCGAACAAAGAAACGGAGAAACGAAGAAAGAAACGGAGAAACGAACAAAGAAACGGAGAAACGAACAAAGAAATGGAGAAACGAAGAAAGATACGGAGAAACGAAGAAATAAATGGAGAAACGAAGAAATAAACGGAGAAACGAACAAAGAAACGGAGAAACGAAGAGAGAAACGGAGAAACGAAGAAAGAAACGGAGAAACGATCAAAGAAACGGAGAAACGAACAAAGAATCGGAGAAACGAAGAACGAAGCGGAGAAACGCAGAAATAAATGGAGAAACGAAGAAATAAACGGAGAAACGAAGAATGAAACGGAGAAACGAACAAAGAAACGGAGAAACGAAGAAAGAAATGGAGAAACGAAGAAAGACACGGAGAAACGAAGAAATAAATGGAGAAACGAAGAAATAAACGGAGAAACGAACAAAGAAACGGAGAAACGAAGAGAGAAACGGAGAAACGAAGAAAGAAACGGAGAAACGATCAAAGAAACGGAGAAACGAACAAAGAATCGGAGAAACGAAGGACGAAGCGGAGAAACGCAGAAATAAATGGAGAAACGAAGAAATAAACGGAGAAACGAAGAAAGAAACGGAGAAACGAAGAAGGATACGGAGAAACGAAGAAATAAATGGAGAAACGAAGAAATAAACGGAGAAACGAACAAAGAAACGGAGAAACGAACAAAGAAACGGAGAAACGAACAAAGAAACGGAGAAACGGAGAAATAAATGGAGAAACGAAGAAATTAACCGAGAAACGGAAAAAGAAACGGAGAAACGAACAAAGAAACGGAGAAACGATCAAAGAAACGGAGAAACGAACAAAGAATCGGAGAAACGAAGAAAGAAGCGGAGAAACGCAGAAATAAATGGAGAAACGAAGAAATAAACGGAGAAACGAAGAAATAAACGGAGAAACGAAGAAAGAAACGGAGAAACGATCAAAGAAACGGAGAAACGAACAAAGAATCGGAGAAACGAAGAAAGAAGCGGAGAAACGCAGAAATAAATGGAGAAACGAAGAAATAAACGGAGAAACGAAGAATGAAACGGAGAAACGAAGAAAGAAACGGAGTAACAAAGAAAGAAACGGAGAAACGAAGAAAGAAACGGAGAAACGAAGAAAGATACGGAGAAACGAAGAAAGAAACGGAGAAACGAAGAAAGAAGCGGAGAAACGCAGAAATAAATGGAGAAACGAAGAAATAAACGGAGAAACGAAGAATGAAACGGAGAAACGAAGAAAGAAACGGAGTAACGAAGAAAGAAACGGAGAAACGAACAAAGAAACGGAGAAACGAAGAAAGATACGGAGAAACGAACAAAGAAATGGAGAAACGAAGAAAGAAACGGAGAAACGATCAAAGAAACGGAGATACGAACAAAGAATCGGAGAAACGAAGAAAGAAGCGGAGAAACGCAGAAATAAATGGAGAAACGAAGAAATAAACGGAGAAACGAAGAATGAAACGGAGAAACGAAGAAAGAAACGGAGTAACGAAGGAAGAAGCGGAGAAACGCAGAAATAAATGGAGAAACGAAGAAATAAACGGAGAAACGAAGAAAGAAACGGAGAAACGATCAAAGAAACGGAGAAACGAAGAAAGATACGGAGAAACGAAGAAAGAAACGATGAAACGAAGAAAGAAACGGGGAAACGGAGAAAGAAATGGAGAAACGAAGAAATAAACGGAGAAACGAAGAAAGAAACGGAGAAACGGAGAAAGAAACGGAGAAACGGAGAAATAAATGGAGAAACGAAGAAATAAACGGAGAAACGAACAAAGAAACGGAGAAACGAAGAAAGAAACGGAGAAACGAAGAAAGAAACGGAGAAACGAAGAAATAAACGGAGAAACGAAGAAAGAAACGGAGAAACGAAGAAATAAACGGAGAATCGAGAAAGCAAACGGAGAAACGAAGAAAGAAACGGAGAAACGAAGAAAGGAACGGAGAAACGAAGAAAGAAACGGGGAAACGAACAAAGAAACGGACAAACGAACAAAGAAACGGAGAATCGGAGAAATAAATGGAGAAACGAAGAAATAGACCGAGAAACGGAGAAAGAAACGGAGAAATGAACAAAGGAACGGAGAAACGAAGAAAGAAACGGAGAAACGAAGAAATAAACGGAGAATCGAGAAAGCAAACGGAGAAACGAAGAAAGAAACGGAGAAACGAAGAAAGGAACGGAGAAACGAAGAAAGAAACGCAGTGACGATGAAAGAAACGAAGAAACGAAGAAAGCAACGGAGAATCGGAGAAATAAATGGAGAAACGAAGGAATAAACCGAGAAACGGAGAAAGAAACGGAGAAACGAACAAAGGAACGGAGAAACGAAGAAAGAAACGGAGAAACGAACAAAGAAACGGGGAAACGAACAAAGAAACGGACAAACGAACAAAGAAACGGAGAATCGGAGAAATAAATGGAGAAACGAAGAAATAGACCGAGAAACGGAGAAAGAAACGGAGAAACGAACAAAGGAACGGAGAAACGAAGAAAGAAACGGAGAAATGGAGAAATAAATGGAGAAACGAAGAAAGAAACGGAGAAACGATCAAAGAAACGGAGATACGAACAAAGAATCGGAGAAACGAAGAAAGAAGCGGAGAATCGCAGAAATAAATGGAGAAACGAAGAAATAAACGGAGAAACGAAGAATGAAACGGAGAAACGAAGAAAGAAACGGAGTAACGAAGAATGAAACGGAGAAACGAAGAAAGAAACGGAGAAACGAAGAAAGATACGGAGAAACGAAGAAATAAATGGAGAAACGAAGAAATAAACGGAGAAACGAACAAAGATACGGAGAAACGAACAAAGAAACGGAGAAACGAACAAAGAAACGGAGAAACGAACAAAAAAACGGAGAAACGGAGAAATAAATGGAGAAACGAAGAAATAAACGGAGAAACGAAGAATGAAACGGAGAAACGAAGAAAGGAACGGAGTAACGAAGAAAAAAACGGAGAAACGAAGAAAGAAACGGAGAAACGAAGAAAGATACGGAGAAACGAAGAAATAAATGGAGAAACGAAGAAATAAACGGAGAAACGAATTAAGAAACGGAGAAACGAACAAAGAAACGGAGAAACGAACAAAGAAACGGAGAAACGGAGAAATAAATGGAGAAACGAAGAAATAAACCGAGAAACGGAGAAAGAAACGGAGAAACGAACAAAGAAACGGAGAAATGAAGAATGAAATGGAGAAACGAAGAAAGATACGGAGAAACGAAGAAAGATACGGAGAAACGAAGAAATAAATGGAGAAACGAAGAAATAAACGGAGAAACGAACAAAGAAACGGAGAAACGAACAAAGAAACGGAGAAACGAACAAAGAAACGGAGAAACGGAGAAATAAATTGAGAAACGAAGAAATAAACCGAGAAACGGAGAAACGAACAAAGAAACGGAGAAACGAAGAATGAAATGGAGAAACGAAGAAAGATACGGAGAAACGAAGAAATAAATGGAGAAACGAAGAAATAAACGGAGAAACGAACAAAGAAACGGAGAAACGAAGAGAGAAACGGAGAAACGAAGAAAGAAACGGAGAAACGAAGAAAGAAACGGAGAAACGATCAAAGAAACGGAGAAACGAACAAAGAAACGGAGAAACGAAGAAAGAAACGGAGAAACGAAGAAAGAAACGGAGATACGATGAAAGAAACGGAGTAATGAAGAAAGAATCGGAGAAACGGAGAAATAAATGGAGAAACGAAGAAATAAACGGAGAAACGAAGAATGAAACGGAGAAACGAAGAAAGAAATGGAGAAACGAAGAAAGAAACGGAGAAACGAAGAAAGAAACGCAGAAACGAAGAAAGAAACGGGGATACGAAGAAAGAAACGGAGAAACGAAGGAAGAAACGAAGAAAGAAACGGAGAATCGATGGAAGAAACGAAGAAAGAAACGGAGAAACGGAGAAATAAATGGAGAAACGAAGAAATAAACGGAGAAACGGACCAGGAAACGGAGAAAGAAACGGAGAGTCGAAGAAAGAAATGGAGAAACGAAGAAAGAAACGGGGATACGAAGAAAGAAATGGAGAAACGAAGGAAGAAACCGAGAAACGGAGAAATGGAGAAACGATGAAACGAAGGAAGAAACGGAGATACGAAGAAAGAAACGGAGAAACGAAGAAAGAAACGGAGAAACGAACAAAGAAACGGAGAAACGACCAAAGAAACGAAGAAACGAAGAAAGAAACGGAGAAACGAAGAAATAAACGGAGAAACGAAGAAAGAAACGGAGAAACGAAGAAATAAACGGAGAATCGAAAAAGCAAACGGAGAAACGAAGAAGGAAACGGAGAAACGAAGAAAGGAACGGAGAAACGAAGAAAGAAACGCAGTGACGATGAAAGAAACGAAGAAACGAAGAAAGCAACGGAGAATCGGAGAAATAAATGGAGAAACGAAGAAATAGACCGAGAAACGGAGAAAGAAACGGAGAAACGAACAGAGGAACGGAGAAACGAAGAAAGAAACGGAGAAACGGAGAAATAAATGGAGAAACGAAGAAAGAAACGGAGAAACGATCAAAGAAACGGAGATACGAACAAAGAATCGGAGAAACGAAGAAAGAAGCGGAGAATCGCAGAAATAAATGGAGAAACGAAGAAATAAACGGAGAAACGAAGAATGAAACGGAGAAACGAAGAAAGAAACGGAGTAACGAAGAATGAAACGGAGAAACGAAGAAAGAAACGGAGAAACGAAGAAAGATACGGAGAAACGAAGAAATAAATGGAGAAACGAAGAAATAAACGGAGAAACGAACAAAGATACGGAGAAACGAACAAAGAAACGGAGAAACGAACAAAGAAACGGAGAAACGAACAAAAAAACGGAGAAACGGAGAAATAAATGGAGAAACGAAGAAATAAACGGAGAAACGAAGAATGAAACGGAGAAACGAAGAAAGGAACGGAGTAACGAAGAAAAAAACGGAGAAACGAAGAAAGAAACGGAGAAACGAAGAAAGATACGGAGAAACGAAGAAATAAATGGAGAAACGAAGAAATAAACGGAGAAACGAACAAAGAAACGAAGAAACGAACAAAGAAACGGAGAAACGAACAAAGAAACGGAGAAACGGAGAAATAAATGGAGAAACGAAGAAATAAACCGAGAAACGGAGAAAGAAACGGAGAAACGAACAAAGAAACGGAGAAATGAAGAATGAAATGGAGAAACGAAGAAAGATACGGAGAAACGAAGAAAGATACGGAGAAACGAAGAAATAAATGGAGAAACGAAGAAATAAACGGAGAAACGAACAAAGAAACGGAGAAACGAACAAAGAAACGGAGAAACGAACAAAGAAACGGAGAAACGGAGAAATAAATTGAGAAACGAAGAAATAAACCGAGAAACGGAGAAACGAACAAAGAAACGGAGAAACGAAGAATGAAATGGAGAAACGAAGAAAGATACGGAGAAACGAAGAAATAAATGGAGAAACGAAGAAATAAACGGAGAAACGAACAAAGAAACGGAGAAACGAAGAGAGAAACGGAGAAACGAAGAAAGAAACGGAGAAACGAAGAAAGAAACGGAGAAACGATCAAAGAAACGGAGAAACGAACAAAGAAACGGAGAAACGAAGAAAGAAACGGAGAAACGAAGAAAGAAACGGAGATACGATGAAAGAAACGGAGTAATGAAGAAAGAATCGGAGAAACGGAGAAATAAATGGAGAAACGAAGAAATAAACGGAGAAACGAAGAATGAAACGGAGAAACGAAGAAAGAAATGGAGAAACGAAGAAAGAAACGGAGAAACGAAGAAAGAAACGCAGAAACGAAGAAAGAAACGGGGATACGAAGAAAGAAACGGAGAAACGAAGGAAGAAACGAAGAAAGAAACGGAGAATCGATGGAAGAAACGAAGAAAGAAACGGAGAAACGGAGAAATAAATGGAGAAACGAAGAAATAAACGGAGAAACGGACCAGGAAACGGAGAAAGAAACGGAGAGTCGAAGAAAGAAATGGAGAAACGAAGAAAGAAACGGGGATACGAAGAAAGAAATGGAGAAACGAAGGAAGAAACCGAGAAACGGAGAAATGGAGAAACGATGAAACGAAGGAAGAAACGGAGATACGAAGAAAGAAACGGAGAAACGAAGAAAGAAACGGAGAAACGAACAAAGAAACGGAGAAACGACCAAAGAAACGAAGAAACGAAGAAAGAAACGAAGAAAGAAACGGAGAAACGAAGAAATAAACGGAGAAACGAAGAAAGAAACGGAGAAACGAAGAAATAAACGGAGAATCGAAAAAGCAAACGGAGAAACGAAGAAGGAAACGGAGAAACGAAGAAAGGAACGAAGAAACGAAGAAAGAAACGCAGTGACGATGAAAGAAACGAAGAAACGAAGAAAGCAACGGAGAATCGGAGAAATAAATGGAGAAACGAAGGAATAAACCGAGAAACGGAGAAACGGAGAAACGATGAAACGAAGGAAGAAACGGAGAAACGAAGAAAGAAACGGAGAAATGAAGAAAGAAACGAAGAAACGAAGAAAGAAACGGAGAAACGAAGAAAGAAACGGAGAAACGAAGAAAGAAACGGAGATACGATGAAAGAAACGGAGTAATGAAGAAAGAATCGGAGAAACGGAGAAATAAATGGAGAAACGAAGAAATAAACGGAGAAACGAAGAATGAAACGGAGAAACGAAGAAAGAAATGGAGAAACGAAGAAAGAAACGGAGTAACGAAGAAAGAAACGAAGAAACGAAGAAAGAAACGGAGAGTCGGAGAAATAAATGGAGAAACAAGGAAATAAACCGAGAATCGGAGAAAGAAACGGAGAAGCGAACAAAGAAACGGAGAAACGAAGAAAGAAACGGAGAAACGATCAAAGAAACGGAGAAACGAACAAAGAATCGGAGAAACGAAGTACGAAGCGGAGAAACGCAGCAATAAATGGAGAAACGAAGAAATAAACGGAGAAACGAAGAATGAAACGGAGAAACGAAGAAAGAAACGGAGTAACGAAGAAAGAAACGGAGAAACGAGGGAAGAAACGGAGAAACGAAGAAAGATACGGAGAAACGAAGAAATAAATGGAGAAACGAAGAAATAAACGGAGAAACGAACAAAGAAACGGAGAAACGAAGAGAGAAACGGAGAAACGAAGAAAGAAACGGAGTAACGAAGAAAGAAACGAAGAAACGAAGAAAGAAACGGAGAGTCGGAGAAATAAATGGAGAAACGAAGAAATAAACCGAGAATCGGAGAAAGAAACGGAGAAGCGAACAAAGAAACGGAGAAACGAAGAAAGAAACGGAGAAACGAACAAAGAAACGGAGAAACGAAGAAAGAAATGGAGAAACGAAGAAATAAACGGAGAAACGAACAAAGAAACGGAGAAACGCAGAGAGAAACGGAGAAACGAAGAAAGAAACGGAGAAACGATCAAAGAAACGGAGAAACGAACAAAGAATCGGAGAAACGAAGAAAGAAGCGGAGAAACGCAGAAATAAATGGAGAAACTAAGAAATAAACGGAGAAACGAAGAATGAAACGGAGAAACGAAGAAAGAAACGGAGTAACGAAGAAAGAAACGGAGAAACGAAGAAAGAAACGGAGAAACGAAGAAAGATACGGAGAAACGAAGAAATAAATGGAGAAACGAAGAAATAAACGGAGAAACGAAAAAAGAAACGGAGAAACGAACAAAGAAACGGAGAAACGAAGAGAGAAACGGAGAAACGAAGAAAGAAACGGAGAAACGAACAAAGAAACGGAGAAACGAAGAGAGAAACGGAGAAACGAAGAAAGAAACGGAGAAACGAAGAAAGAAACGGAGAAACGATCAAAGAAACGGGGAAACGAACAAAGAATCGGAGAAACGAAGAAAGAAGCGGAGAAACGCAGAAATAAATGGAGAAACGAAGAAATAAACGGAGAAACGAAGAATGAAACAGAGAAACGAAGAAAGAAACGGAGTAACGAAGAAAGAAACGGAGAAACGAAGAAAGAAACGGAGAAACGAAGAAAGATACGGAGAAACGAAGAAATAAATGGAGAAACGAAGAAATAAACGGAGAAGCGAACAAAGAAACGGAGAAACGAACAAAGAAACGGAGAAACGAACAAAGAAACGGAGAAACGAACAAAGAAACGGAGAAACGAACAAAGAAACGGAGAAACGAACAAAGAAACGGAGAAACGGAGAAATAAATGGAGAAACGAAGAAATAATCCGAGAAACGGAGAAAGAAACGGAGAAACGAACAAAGAAACGGAGAAACGAAGAATGAAATGGAGAAGCCAAGAAAGATACGGAGAAACGAAGAAATAAATGGAGAAACGAAGAAATAAACGGAGAAACGAACAAAGAAACGGAGAAACGAACAAAGAAACGGAGAAACGAACAAAGAAACGGAGAAACGGAGAAATAAATGGAGAAACGAAGAATGAAACGGAGAAACGAAGAAAGAAACGGAGTAACGAAGAAAGAAACGGAGAAACGAAGAAAGAAACGGAGAAACGAAGAAAGATACGGAGAAACGAAGAAATAATTGGAGAAACGAAGAAATAAACGGAGAAACGAACAAAGAAACGGAGAAACGAACAAAGAAACGGAGAAACGAACAAAGAAACGGAGAAACGGAGAAATAAATGGAGAAACGAAGAAATAAACCGAGAAACGGAGAAATAAATGGAGAAACGAAGAAATAAACCGAGAAACGAAGAAAGAAACGGAGAAACGAAGAATGAAATGGAGAAACGAAGAAAGATACGGAGAAACGAAGAAATAAATGGAGAAACGAAGAAATAAACGGAGAAACGAACAAAGAAACGGAGAAACGAAGAGAGAAACGGAGAAATGAAGAAAGAAGCGGAGAAACGCAGAAATAAATGGAGAAACGAAGAAATAAACGGAGAAACGAAGAATGAAACGGAGAAACGAAGAAAGAAACGGAGTAACGAAGAAAGAAACGGAGAAACGAAGAAAGAACGGAGAAACGAAGAAAGATACGGAGAAACGAAGAAATAAATGGAGAAACGAAGAAATAAACGGAGAAGCGAACAAAGAAACGGAGAAACGAACAAAGAAACGGAGAAACGAACAAAGAAACGGAGAAATGGAGATATAAATGGAGAAACGAAGAAATAAACCGAGAAACGGAGAAAGAAACGGAGAAACGAACAAAGAAACGGAGAAACGGAGAAAGAAATGGAGAAACGAAGAAAGAATCGGAGAGACGAAGAAAGAAGCGGAGAAACGCAGAAATAAATGGAGAAACTAAGAAATAAACGGAGAAACGAAGAATGAAACGGAGAAACGAAGAAGGAAACGGAGTAACGAAGAAAGAAACGGAGAAACGAAGAAAGAAACGGAGAAACGAAGAAAGATACGAGGAAACGAAGAAATAAATGGAGAAACGAAGAAATAAACGGAGAAACGAAAAAAGAAACGGAGAAACGAACAAAGAAACGGGGAAACGAAGAGAGAAACGGAGAAATGAAGAAAGAAACGGAGAAACTAAGAAAGAAACGGAGAAACGATCAAAGAAACGGAGAAACGAACAAAGAATCGGAGAAACGAACAAAGAAGCGGAGAAACGCAGAAATAAATGGAGAAACGAAGAAATAAACGGAGAAACGAAGAATGAAACAGAGAAACGAAGAAAGAAACGGAGTAACGAAGAAAGAAACGGAGAAACGAAGAAAGAAACGGAGAAACGAAGAAAGATACGGAGAAACGAAGAAATAAATGGAGAAACGAAGAAATAAACGGAGAAGCGAACAAAGAAACGGAGAAACGAACAAAGAAACGGAGAAACGAACAAAGAAACGGAGAAACGAACAAAGAAACGGAGAAACGAACAAAGAAACGGAGAAACGAACAAAGAAACGGAGAAACGGAGAAATAAATGGAGAAACGAAGAAATAAACCGAGAAACGGAGAAAGAAACGGAGAAACGAACAAAGAAACGGAGAAACGAAGAATGAAATGGAGAAGCGAAGAAAGATACGGAGAAACAAAGAAATAAATGGAGAAACGAAGAAATAAACGGAGAAACGAACAAAGAAACGGAGAAACGAACAAAGAAACGGAGAAACGAACAAAGAAACGGAGAAACGAACAAAGAAACGGAGAAACGGAGAAATAAATGGAGAAACGAAGAATGAAACGGAGAAACGAAGAAAGAAACGGAGTAACGAAGAAAGAAACGGAGAAACGAAGAAAGAAACGGAGAAACGAAGAAAGATACGGAGAAACGAAGAAATAAATGGAGAAACGAAGAAATAAACGGAGAAACGAACAAAGAAACGGAGAAACGAACAAAGAAACGGAGAAACGAACAAAGAAACGGAGAAACGGAGATATAAATGGAGAAACGAAGAAATAAACCGAGAAACGGAGAAACGAACAAAGAAACGGAGAAACGAAGAATGAAATGGAGAAACGAAGAAAGATACGGAGAAACGGAGAAATAAATGGAGGAACGAAGAAATAAACGGAGAAACGAACATGGAAACGGAGATTCGAAGAAAGAAACGGAGAAACGAAGAAAGAAACGGAGAAACGAAGAAAGAAACGGAGAAATGAAGGAATAAGCCGAGAAACGGAGAAACGATGAAAGAAACGGAGTAACGATGAAAGAAACGAAGAAACGAAGAAAGAAACGGAGAATCGGAGAAATAAATGGAGAAACGAAGAAATAAACCGAGAAACGGAGAAAAGGAGAAACGATGGAGCGAAGGAAGAAACGGAGAAACGAAGAAAGAAACGGAGAAATGAAGAAAGAAACGAAGAAACGAAGAAACGAAGAAAGAAACGGAGAAACGAAGAAATAAACGGAGAAACGAAGAAAGAAACGGAGAAACGAAGAAATAAACGGAGAATCGAAAAAGCAAACGGAGAAACGAAGAAAGAAATGGAGAAACGAAGAAAGGAACAGAGAAACGAAGAAAGAAACGCAGTGACGATGAAAGAAACGAAGAAACGAAGAAAGCAACGGAGAATCGGAGAAATAAATGGAGAAACGAAGAAAGAAACGGAGTAACGATGAAAGAAACGAAGAAACGAAGAAAGAAACGGAGAATCGGAGAAATAAATGGAGAAACGAAGGAATAAACCGAGAAACGGAGAAACCGAGAAACGATGAGACGAAGGAAGAAACGGAGAAACGAAGAAAGAAACGGAGAAATGTAGAATGAAACGAAGAAACGAAGAAAGAAACGGAGATACGAAGAAAGAAACGGAGAAACGAAGAAAGAAACGGAGAAACGAACAAAGAAACGGAGAAACGAAGGAAGAAACGGAGAAACGAAGAAAGAAACGGAGAAACGAAGAAAGAAACGGAGAAACGAAGAAAGAAACGGAGAAACGAAGAAACTAACGGAGAAACGAAGAAAGAAACGGAGAAACGAAGAAAGAAACGGAGAAACGGAGAAATAAATGGAGAAACGAAGAAATAAACGGAGAAGCGAACCAGGAAACGGAGAAACGAAGAAAGAAACGGAGAATCGAAGAAAGAAATGGAGAAACGAAGAAAGAAACGGAGAAACGAAGAAAGAAACGGAGATACGAAGAAAGAAATGGAGAAACGAAGGAAGAAACGGAGAAACGAACAAAGAAACGGAGAAACGGAGAATTAAATGGGGAAACGAAGAAATAAACGGAGAAACGAACAAGGAAACGGAGATTCGAAGAAAGAAACGACGAAACGAAGAAAGAAACGGAGAAACGAAGAAAGAAACGGAGAAACGAAGAAAGAAACGGAGATACGATGAAAGAAACGGAGTAATGAAGAAAGAATCGGAGAAACGGAGAAATAAATGGAGAAACGAAGAAATAAACGGAGAAACGAAGAATGAAACGGAGAAACAAAGAAAGAAATGGAGAAACGAAGAAAGAAACGGAGTAACGAAGAAAGAAACGAAGAAACGAAGAAAGAAACGGAGAGTCGGAGAAATAAATGGAGAAACAAAGAAATAAACCGAGAATCGGAGAAAGAAACGGAGAAGCGAACAAAGAAACGGAGAAACGAAGAAAGAAACGGAGAAACGAACAAAGAAACGGAGAAACGAAGAAAGAAATGGAGAAACGAAGAAAGATACGGAGAAACGAAGAAATAAATGGAGAAACGAAGAAATAAACGGAGAAACGAACAAAGAAACGGAGAAACGAAGAGAGAAACGGAGAAACGAAGAAAGAAACGGAGAAACGATCAAAGAAACGGAGAAACGAACAAAGAATCGGAGAAACGAAGAACGAAGCGGAGAAACGCAGAAATAAATGGAGAAACGAAGAAATAAACGGAGAAACGAAGAATGAAACGGAGAAACGAACAAAGAAACGGAGAAACGAAGAAAGAAATGGAGAAACGAAGAAAGATACGGAGAAACGAAGAAATAAATGGAGAAACGAAGAAATAAACGGAGAAACGAACAAAGAAACGGAGAAACGAAGAGAGAAACGGAGAAACGAAGAAAGAAACGGAGAAACGATCAAAGAAACGGAGAAACGAACAAAGAATCGGAGAAACGAAGGACGAAGCGGAGAAACGCAGAAATAAATGGAGAAACGAAGAAATAAACGGAGAAACGAAGAAAGAAACGGAGAAACGAAGAAGGATACGGAGAAACGAAGAAATAAATGGAGAAACGAAGAAATAAACGGAGAAACGAACAAAGAATCGGAGAAACGGACAAAGAAACGGAGAAACGAACAAAGAAACGGAGAAACGGAGAAATAAATGGAGAAACGAAGAAATTAACCGAGAAACGGAAAAAGAAACGGAGAAACGAACAAAGAAACGGAGAAACGATCAAAGAAACGGAGAAACGAACAAAGAATCGGAGAAACGAAGAAAGAAGCGGAGAAACGCAGAAATAAATGGAGAAACGAAGAAATAAACGGAGAAACGAAGAAATAAACGGAGAAACGAAGAAAGAAACGGAGAAACGATCAAAGAAACGGAGAAACGAACAAAGAATCGGAGAAACGAAGAAAGAAGCGGAGAAACGCAGAAATAAATGGAGAAACGAAGAAATAAACGGAGAAACGAAGAATGAAACGGAGAAACGAAGAAAGAAACGGAGTAACGAAGAAAGAAACGGAGAAACGAAGAAAGAAACGGAGAAACGAAGAAAGATACGGAGAAACGAAGAAAGAAACGGAGAAACGAAGAAAGAAGCGGAGAAACGCAGAAATAAATGGAGAAACGAAGAAATAAACGGAGAAACGAAGAATGAAACGGAGAAACGAAGAAAGAAACGGAGTAACGAAGAAAGAAACGGAGAAACGAACAAAGAAACGGAGAAACGAAGAAAGATACGGAGAAACGAAGAAATAAATGGAGAAACGAAGAAAGAAACGGAGAAACGATCAAAGAAACGGAGAAACGAACAAAGAATCGGAGAAACGAAGAAAGAAGCGGAGAAACGCAGAAATAAATGGAGAAACGAAGAAATAAACGGAGAAACGAAGAATGAAACGGAGAAACGAAGAAAGAAACGGAGTAACGAAGGAAGAAGCGGAGAAACGCAGAAATAAATGGAGAAACGAAGAAATAAACGGAGAAACGAAGAAAGAAACGGAGAAACGATCAAAGAAACGGAGAAACGAAGAAAGATACGGAGAAACGAAGAAAGAAACGATGAAACGAAGAAAGAAACGGGGAAACGGAGAAAGAAATGGAGAAACGAAGAAATAAACGGAGAAACGAAGAAAGAAACGGAGAAACGGAGAAAGAAACGGAGAAACGGAGAAATAAATGGAGAAACGAAGAAATAAACGGAGAAACGAACAAAGAAACGGAGAAACGAAGAAAGAAACGGAGAAACGAACAAAGAAACGGAGAAACGAAGAAATAAACGGAGAAACGAAGAAAGAAACGGAGAAACGAAGAAATAAACGGAGAATCGAGAAAGCAAACGGAGAAACGAAGAAAGAAACGGAGAAACGAAGAAAGGAACGGAGAAACGAAGAAAGAAACGCAGTGACGATGAAAGAAACGAAGAAACGAAGAAAGCAACGGAGAATCGGAGAAATAAATGGAGAAACGAAGGAATAAACCGAGAAACGGAGAAAGAAACGGAGAAACGAACAAAGGAACGGAGAAACGAAGAAAGAAACGGAGAAACGAACAAAGAAACGGGGAAACGAACAAAGAAACGGACAAACGAACAAAGAAACGGAGAATCGGAGAAATAAATGGAGAAACGAAGAAATAGACCGAGAAACGGAGAAAGAAACGGAGAAACGAACAAAGGAACGGAGAAACGAAGAAAGAAACGGAGAAACGGAGAAATAAATGGAGAAACGAAGAAATAAACGGAAAACGAACAAAGAAACGGAGAAACGAACAAAGAAACGGAGAAACGAAGAAAGAAACGGAGAAACGAAGAAAGAAACGGAGAAATGAAGAGGGAAACGGAGAAACGAAGATATAAACGGAGAAACGAAGAAAGAGACGGAGAAAAGATGAAAGAAACGGAGAAACGAATAAAGAAACGGAGAAATAAATGGAGAAACAAAGATATAAACGGAGAAACGAAGAAAGAAACGGAGAAACGAAGAAACGATGAAAGAAACGGAAAATCGAAGAAAGAAACGGAGAAACGAAGAAAGAAACGGAGTAACGAAGAAAGAAACGTAGAAACGGAGAAATAAATGGAGAAACGAAGAAAGAAACGAAGAAACGGAGAAATAAATGGAGAAACGAAGAAATAAACGGAGAAACGTACAAGGAAACGAAGAAACGAAGAAATAAATGGAGAAACGAAGAAATAAACGGAGAATCGAAGAAAGAAACGGAGAAACAAAGAAAGAAACGGAGAAACGAACAAAGAAACGGAGAAACGGAGAAATAAATGGAGAAACGCAGAAATAATCGGAGAAACGAAGAAAGAAACGGAGAAACGAAGAAAGAAACGGAGAAACGAAGAACGAAACGGAGTAACGAAGAAAGAAGCGATGAAACGAAGAAAGAAACGGGGAAACGGAGAAAGAAATGGAGAAACGAAGAAATAAACGGAGAAACGAAGAAAGAAACGGAGAAACGGAGAAAGAAACGGAGAAACGGAGAAATAAATGGAGAAACGAAGAAATAAACGGAGAAACGAACACAGAAACGGAGAAACGAAGAAAGAAACGGAGAAACGAAGAAAGAAAAGGAGAAACGAAGAAACAAACGGAGAAACGAAGAAAGAAACGGAGAAACGAAGAAATAAACGGAGAATCGAGAAAGCAAACGGAGAAACGAAGAAAGAAACGGAGAAACGAAGAAAGGAACGGAGAAACGAAGAAAGAAACGCAGTGACGATGAAAGAAACGAAGAAACGAAGAAAGCAACGGAGAATCGGAGAAATAAATGGAGAAACGAAGGAATAAACCGAGAAACGGAGAAAGAAACGGAGAAACGAACAAAGGAACGGAGAAACGAAGAAAGAAACGGAGAAACGAACAAAGAAACGGGGAAACGAACAAAGAAACGGACAAACGAACAAAGAAACGGAGAATCGGAGAAATAAATGGAGAAACGAAGAAATAGACCGAGAAACGGAGAAAGAAACGGAGAAACGAACAAAGGAACGGAGAAACGAAGAAAGAAACGGAGAAACGAACAAAGAAACGGGGAAACGAACAAAGAAACGGAGAAACGAACAAAGAAACGGAGAAACGAACAAAGAAACGGAGAAACGAAGAAAGAAACGCAGAAACGAAGAAAGAAACGGGGATACGAAGAAAGAAACGGAGAAACGAAGGAAGAAACGAAGAAAGAAACGGAGAAACGAAGGAAGAAACGAAGAAAGAAACGGAGAAACGAAGGAAGAAACGATGAAAGAAACGGAGAAACGGAGAAATAAATGGAGAAACGAAGAAATAAACGGAGAAACGGACCAGGAAACGGAGAAAGAAACGGAGAGTCGAAGAAAGAAATGGAGAAACGAAGAAAGAAACGGGGATACGAAGAAAGAAACGGAGAAACGAAGGAAGAAACGAAGAAAGAAACGGAGAAACGAAGGAAGAAACGAAGAAAGAAACGGAGAATCGGAGAAATAAATGGAGAAACGAAGGAAGAAACCGAGAAACGGAGAAATGGAGAAACGATGAAACGAAGGAAGAAACGGAGATACGAAGAAAGAAACGGAGAAACGGAGAAAGAAACGGAGAAACGAACAAAGAAACGGAGAAACGAACAAAGAAACGAAGAAACGAAGAATGAAACGGAGAAACGAAGAAATAAACGGAGAAACGAAGAAAGAAACGGAGAAACGAAGAAACAAACGGAGAATCGAAAAAGCAAACGGAGAAACCAAGAAAGAAACGGAGAAACGAAGAAAGGAACGGAGAAACGAAGAAAGAACCGCAGTGACGATGAAAGAAACGAAGAAACGAAGAAAGCAACGGAGAATCGGAGAAATAAATGGAGAAACGAAGGAATAAATGGAGAAACGAAGAAATAAACGGAGAAACGAAGAAAGAAATGGAGAAACGAAGAGAGAAACGGAGAAACGAAGAAAGAAACGGAGAAACGATCAAAGAAACGGAGAAACGAACAAAGAATTGGAGAAACGAAGAAAGAAGCGGAGAAACGCAGAAATAAATGGAGAAACGAAGAAATAAACGAAGAAACGAAGAATGAAACGGAGAAACGAAGAAAGAAACCGAGTAACGAAGAAAGAAACGGAGAAACGAAGAAAGACACGGTGAAACGAAGAAAGATACGGAGAAACGAAGAAATAAATGGAGAAACGAAGAAATAAACGGAGAAACGAAGAAAGAAACGGAGAAACGATCAAAGAAACGGAGAAACGAACAAAGAATCGGAGAAACGAAGAAAGAAGAGGAAAAACGCAGAAATAAATGGAGAAACGAAGAAATAAACGGAGAAACGAAGAAAGAAACGGAGAAACGAAGAAAGATACGGAGAAACGAAGAAATAAATGGAGAAACGAAGAAATAAACGGAGAAACGAACAAAGAAACGGAGAAACGAACAAAGAAACGGAGAAACGAACAAAGAAACGGAGAAACGAACATAGAAACGGAGAAACGGAGAAATAAATGGAGAAACGAAGAAATTAACCGAGAAACGGAGAAAGAAACGGAGAAACGAACAAAGAAACGGAGAAACGATCAAAGAAACGGAGAAACGAACAAAGAATCGGAGAAACGAAGAAAGAAGCGGAGAAACGCAGAAATAAATGGAGAAACGAAGAAATAAACGGAGAAACGAAGAAAGAAACGGAGAATCGGAGAAATAAATGGAGAAACGAAGGAAGAGACCGAGAAACGGAGAAATGGAGAAACGATGAAACGAAGGAAGAAACGGTGATACGAAGAAAGAAACGGAGAAACGAAGAAAGAAACGGAGAAACGAAGAAAGAAACGGAGAAACGAAGAAAGGAACGGAGAAACGAAGAAAGAACCGCAGTGACGATGAAAGAAACGAAGAAGCGAAGAAAGCAACGGAGAATCGGAGAAATAAATGGAGAAACGAAGGAATAAATGGAGAAACGAAGAAATAAACGGAGAAACGAAGAAAGAAATGGAGAAACGAAGAGAGAAACGGAGAAACGAAGAAAGAAACGGAGAAACGATCAAAGAAACGGAGAAACGAACAAAGAATCGGAGAAACGAAGAAAGAAGCGGAGAAACGCAGAAATAAATGGAGAAACGAAGAAATAAACGAAGAAACGAAGAAAGAAACGGAGAAACGATCAAAGAAACGGAGAAACGAACAAAGAATCGGAGAAACGAAGAAAGAAGAGGAGAAACGCAGAAATAAATGGAGAAACGAAGAAATAAACGGAGAAACGAAGAAAGAAACGGAGAAACGAAGAAAGATACGGAGAAACGAAGAAATAAATGGAGAAACGAAGAAATAAACGGAGAAACGAACAAAGAAACGGAGAAACGAACAAAGAAACGGAGAAACGAACAAAGAAACGGAGAAACGAACATAGAAACGGAGAAACGGAGAAATAAATGGAGAAAAGAAGAAATTAACCGAGAAACGGAGAAAGAAACGGAGAAACGAACAAAGAAACGGAGAAACGAAGAAGGATACGGAGAAACGAAGAAATAAATGGAGAAACGAAGAAATAAACGGAGAAACGAACAAAGAAACGGAGAAACGAACAAAGAAACGGAGAAACGAACAAAGAAACGGAGAAACGGAGAAATAAATGGAGAAACGAAGAAATTAACCGAGAAACGGAAAAAGAAACGGAGAAACGAACAAAGAAACGGAGAAACGATCAAAGAAACGGAGAAACGAACAAAGAATCGGAGAAACGAAGAAAGAAGCGGAGAAACGCAGAAATAAATGGAGAAACGAAGAAATAAACGGAGAAACGAAGAAATAAACGGAGAAACGAAGAAAGAAACGGAGAAACGATCAAAGAAACGGAGAAACGAACAAAGAATCGGAGAAACGAAGAAAGAAGCGGAGAAACGCAGAAATAAATGGAGAAACGAAGAAATAAACGGAGAAACGAAGAATGAAACGGAGAAACGAAGAAAGAAACGGAGTAACGAAGAAAGAAACGGAGAAACGAAGAAAGAAACGGAGAAACGAAGAAAGATACGGAGAAACGAAGAAAGAAACGGAGAAACGAAGAAAGAAGCGGAGAAACGCAGAAATAAATGGAGAAACGAAGAAATAAACGGAGAAACGAAGAATGAAACGGAGAAACGAAGAAAGAAACGGAGTAACGAAGAAAGAAACGGAGAAACGAACAAAGAAACGGAGAAACGAAGAAAGATACGGAGAAACGAAGAAATAAATGGAGAAACGAAGAAAGAAACGGAGAAACGATCAAAGAAACGGAGAAACGAACAAAGAATCGGAGAAACGAAGAAAGAAGCGGAGAAACGCAGAAATAAATGGAGAAACGAAGAAATAAACGGAGAAACGAAGAATGAAACGGAGAAACGAAGAAAGAAACGGAGTAACGAAGGAAGAAGCGGAGAAACGCAGAAATAAATGGAGAAACGAAGAAATAAACGGAGAAACGAAGAAAGAAACGGAGAAACGATCAAAGAAACGGAGAAACGAAGAAAGATACGGAGAAACGAAGAAAGAAACGATGAAACGAAGAAAGAAACGGGGAAACGGAGAAAGAAATGGAGAAACGAAGAAATAAACGGAGAAACGAAGAAAGAAACGGAGAAACGGAGAAAGAAACGGAGAAACGGAGAAATAAATGGAGAAACGAAGAAATAAACGGAGAAACGAACAAAGAAACGGAGAAACGAACAAAGAAACGGAGAAACGAAGAAAGAAACGGAGAAACGGAGAAATAAACGGAGAAACGAAGAAAGAAACGGAGAAACGAAGAAATAAACGGAGAAATGAAGAGGGAAACGGAGAAACGAAGATATAAACGGAGAAACGAAGAAAGAGACGGAGAAAAGATGAAAGAAACGGAGAAACGAAGAAAGAAACGGAGAAATAAATGGAGAAACAAAGATATAAACGGAGAAACGAAGAAAGAAACGGAGAAACGAAGAAACGATGAAAGAAACGGAAAATCGAAGAAAGAAACGGAGAAACGAAGAAAGAAACGGAGTAACGAAGAAAGAAACGTAGAAACGGAGAAATAAATGGAGAAACGAAGAAAGAAACGAAGAAACGGAGAAATAAATGGAGAAACGAAGAAATAAACGGAGAAACGTACAAGGAAACGAAGAAACGAAGAAATAAATGGAGAAACGAAGAAATAAACGGAGAATCGAAGAAAGAAACGGAGAAACAAAGAAAGAAACGGAGAAACGAACAAAGAAACGGAGAAACGGAGAAATAAATGGAGAAACGCAGAAATAAACGGAGAAACGAAGAAAGAAACGGAGAAACGAAGAAAGAAACGGAGAAACGAAGAACGAAACGGAGTAACGAAGAAAGAAACGATGAAACGAAGAAATAAACGGAGAATCGAGAAAGCAAACGGAGAAACGAAGAAAGAAACGGAGAAACGAAGAAAGGAACGGAGAAACGAAGAAAGAAACGCAGTGACGATGAAAGAAACGAAGAAACGAAGAAAGCGACGGAGAATCGGAGAAATAAATGGAGAAACGAAGGAATAAACCGAGAAACGGAGAAAGAAACGGAGAAACGAACAAAGGAACGGAGAAACGAAGAAAGAAACGGAGAAACGAACAAAGAAACGGGGAAACGAACAAAGAAACGGACAAACGAACAAAGAAACGGAGAATCGGAGAAATAAATGGAGAAACGAAGAAATAGACCGAGAAACGGAGAAAGAAACGGAGAAACGAACAAAGGAACGGAGAAACGAAGAAAGAAACGGAGAAACGAACAAAGAAACGGGGAAACGAACAAAGAAACGGAGAAACGAACAAAGAAACGGAGAAACGAACAAAGAAACGGAGAAACGAAGAAAGAAACACAGAAACGAAGAAAGAAACGGGGATACGAAGAAAGAAACGGAGAAACGAAGGAAGAAACGAAGAAAGAAACGGAGAAACGAAGGAAGAAACGAAGAAAGAAACGGAGAAACGAAGGAAGAAACGATGAAAGAAACGGAGAAACGGAGAAATAAATGGGGAAACGAAGAAATAAACGGAGAAACGGACCAGGAAACGGAGAAAGAAACGGAGAGTCGAAGAAAGAAATGGAGAAACGAAGAAAGAAACGGGGATACGAAGAAAGAAACGGAGAAACGAAGGAAGAAACGAAGAAAGAAACGGAGAAACGAAGGAAGAAACGAAGAAAGAAACGGAGAATCGGAGAAATAAATGGAGAAACGAAGGAAGAAACCGAGAAACGGAGAAATGGAGAAACGATGAAACGAAGGAAGAAACGGAGATACGAAGAAAGAAACGGAGAAACGGAGAAAGAAACGGAGAAACGAACAAAGAAACGGAGAAACGAACAAAGAAACGAAGAAACGAAGAATGAAACGGAGAAACGAAGAAATAAACGGAGAAACGAAGAAAGAAACGGAGAAACGAAGAAACAAACGGAGAATCGAAAAAGCAAACGGAGAAATGAAGAAAGAAACGGAGAAACGAAGAAAGGAACGGAGAAACGAAGAAAGAACCGCAGTGACGATGAAAGAAACGAAGAAACGAAGAAAGCAACGGAGAATCGGAGAAATAAATGGAGAAACGAAGGAATAAATGGAGAAACGAAGAAATAAACGGAGAAACGAAGAAAGAAATGGAGAAACGAAGAGAGAAACGGAGAAACGAAGAAAGAAACGGAGAAACGATCAAAGAAACGGAGAAACGAACAAAGAATTGGAGAAACGAAGAAAGAAGCGGAGAAACGCAGAAATAAATGGAGAAACGAAGAAATAAACGAAGAAACGAAGAATGAAACGGAGAAACGAAGAAAGAAACCGAGTAACGAAGAAAGAAACGGAGAAACGAAGAAAGAAACGGTGAAACGAAGAAAGATACGGAGAAACGAAGAAATAAATGGAGAAACGAAGAAATAAACGGAGAAACGAAGAAAGAAACGGAGAAACGATCAAAGAAACGGAGAAACGAACAAAGAATCGGAGAAACGAGGAAAGAAGAGGAGAAACGCAGAAATAAATGGAGAAACGAAGAAATAAACGGAGAAACGAAGAAAGAAACGGAGAAACGAAGAAAGATACGGAGAAACGAAGAAATAAATGGAGAAACGAAGAAATAAACGGAGAAACGAACAAAGAAACGGAGAAACGAACAAAGAAACGGAGAAACGAACAAAGAAACGGAGAAACGAACATAGAAACGGAGAAACGGAGAAATAAATGGAGAAACGAAGAAATTAACCGAGAAACGGAGAAAGAAACGGAGAAACGAACAAAGAAACGGAGAAACGATCAAAGAAACGGAGAAACGAACAAAGAATCGGAGAAACGAAGAAAGAAGCGGAGAAACGCAGAAATAAATGGAGAAACGAAGAAATAAACGGAGAAACGAAGAAAGAAACGGAGAATCGGAGAAATAAATGGAGAAACGAAGGAAGAGAACGAGAAACGGAGAAATGGAGAAACGATGAAACGAAGGAAGAAACGGAGATACGAACAAAGAAACGGAGAAACGAAGAAAGAAACGGAGAAACGAAGAAAGAAACGGAGAAACGAAGAAAGGAACGGAGAAACGAAGAAAGAACCGCAGTGACGATGAAAGAAACGAAGAAGCGAAGAAAGCAACGGAGAATCGGAGAAATAAATGGAGAAACGAAGGAATAAATGGAGAAACGAAGAAATAAACGGAGAAACGAAGAAAGAAATGGAGAAACGAAGAGAGAAACGGAGAAACGAAGAAAGAAACGGAGAAACGATCAAAGAAACGGAGAAACGAACAAAGAATCGGAGAAACGAAGAAAGAAGCGGAGAAACGCAGAAATAAATGGAGAAACGAAGAAATAAACGAAGAAACGAAGAATGAAACGGAGAAACGAAGAAAGAAACGGAGAAACGAAGAAATAAATGGAGAAACGAAGAAATAAACGGAGAAACGAACAAAGAAACGGAGAAACGAACAAAGAAACGGAGAAACGAACAAAGAAACGGAGAAACGAACATAGAAACGGAGAAACGGAGAAATAAATGGAGAAACGAAGAAATTAACCGAGAAACGGAGAAAGAAACGGAGAAACGAACAAAGAAACGGAGAAACGATCAAAGAAACGGAGAAACGAACAAAGAATCGGAGAAACGAAGAAAGAAGCGGAGAAACGCAGAAATAAATGGAGAAACGAAGAAATAAACGGAGAAACGAGGAATGAAACGGAGAAACGAAGAAAGAAACGGAGTAACGAAGAAAGAAACGGAGAAACGAAGAAAGAAACGGAGAAACGAAGAAAGATACGGAGAAACGAAGAAAGAAACGGAGAAACGATCAAAGAAACGGAGACACGAACAAAGAAACGGAGAAACGAACAAAGAATCGGAGAAACGAAGAAAGAAACGGAGAAACGAAGAAAGATACGGAGAAACGAAGAAATAAATGGAGAAACGAAGAAAGAAACGGAGAAACGATCAAAGAAACGGAGAAACGAACAAAGAATCGGAGAAACGAAGAAAGAAGCGGAGAAACGCAGAAATAAATGGAGAAACGAAGAAATAAACGAAGAAACGAAGAATGAAACGGAGAAACGAAGAAAGAAACGGAGTAACGAAGAAAGAAACGGAGAAACGAAGAAAGAAACGGTGAAACGAAGAAAGATACGGAGAAACGAAGAAATAAATGGAGAAACGAAGAAATAAACGGAGAAACGAAGAAAGAAACGGAGAAACGATCAAAGAAACGGAGAAACGAACAAAGAATCGGAGAAACGAAGAACGAAACGGAGAAACGCAGAAATAAATGGAGAAACGAAGAAATAAACGGAGAAACGAGGAATGAAACGGAGAAACGAAGAAAGAAACGGAGTAACGAAGAAAGAAACGGAGAAACGAAGAAAGAAACGGAGAAACGAAGAAAGATACGGAGAAACGAAGAAAGAAACGGAGAAACGATCAAAGAAACGGAGACACGAACAAAGAATCGGAGAAACGAAGAAAGAAACGGAGAAACGAAGAAAGATACGGAGAAACGAAGAAATAAATGGAGAAACGAAGAAAGAAACGGAGAAACGATCAAAGAAACGGAGAAACGAACAAAGAATCGGAGAAACGAAGAAAGAAGCGGAGAAACGCAGAAATAAATGGAGAAACGAAGAAATAAACGAAGAAACGAAGAATGAAACGGAGAAACGTAGAAAGAAACGGAGTAACGAAGAAAGAAACGGAGAAACGAAGAAAGAAACGGTGAAACGAAGAAAGATACGGAGAAACGAAGAAATAAATGGAGAAACGAAGAAATAAACGGAGAAACGAAGAAAGAAACGGAGAAACGATCAAAGAAACGGAGACACGAACAAAGAATCGGAGAAACGAAGAAAGAAACGGAGAAACGAAGAAAGATACGGAGAAACGAAGAAATAAATGGAGAAACGAAGAAAGAAACGGAGAAACGATCAAAGAAACGGAGAAACGAACAAAGAATCGGAGAAACGAAGAAAGAAGCGGAGAAACGCAGAAATAAATGGAGAAACGAAGAAATAAACGAAGAAACGAAGAATGAAACGGAGAAACGTAGAAAGAAACGGAGTAACGAAGAAAGAAACGGAGAAACGAAGAAAGAAACGGTGAAACGAAGAAAGATACGGAGAAACGAAGAAATAAATGGAGAAACGAAGAAATAAACGGAGAAACGAAGAAAGAAACGGAGAAACGATCAAAGAAACGGAGAAACGAACAAAGAATCGGAGAAACGAAGAAAGAAGAGGAGAAACGCAGAAATAAATGGAGAAACGAAGAAATAAACGGAGAAACGAAGAAAGAAACGGCGAAACGAAGAAAGATACGGAGAATCGAAGAAATAAATGGAGAAACGAAGAAATAAACGGAGAAACGAACAAAGAAACGGAGAAACGAACAAAGAAACGGAGAAACGAACAAAGAAACGGAGAAACGAACATAGAAACGGAGAAACGGAGAAATAAATGGAGAAACGAAGAAATTAACCGAGAAACGGAGAAAGAAACGGAGAAACGAACAAAGAAACGGAGAAACGATCAAAGAAACGGAGAAACGAACAAAGAATCGGAGAAACGAAGAAAGAAGCGGAGAAACGCAGAAATAAATGGAGAAACGAAGAAATAAACGGAGAAACGATAGAATGAATCGGAGAAACGAAGAAGGAAACGGAGTAACGAAGAAAGAAACGGAGAAACGAAGAAAGAAACGGAGAAACGAAGAAAGATACGGAGAAACGAAGAAAGAAACGGAGAAACGATCAAAGAAACGGAGAAACGAACAAAGAATCGGAGAAACGAAGAAAGAAACGGAGAAACGAAGAAAGATACGGAGAAACGAAGAAATAAATGGAGAAACGAAGAAAGAAACGGAGGAACGATCGAAGAAACGGAGAAACGAACAAAGAGTCGGAGAAACGAAGAAAGAAGCGGAGAAACGCAGAAATAAATGGAGAAACGAAGAAATAAACGAAGAAACGAAGAATGAAACGGAGAAACGAAGAAAGAAACGGAGTAACGAAGAAAGAAACGGAGAAACGAAGAAAGAAACGGTGAAACGAAGAAAGATACGGAGAAACGAAGAAATAAATGGAGAAACGAAGAAATAAACGGAGAAACGAAGAAAGAAACGGAGAAACGATCAAAGAAACGGAGAAACGAACAAAGAATCGGAGAAACGAAGAAAGAAGAGGAGAAACGCAGAAATAAATGGAGAAACGAAGAAATAAACGGAGAAACGAAGAAAGAAACGGAGAATCGAAGAAAGATACGGAGAATCGAAGAAATAAATGGAGAAACGAAGAAATAAACGGAGAAACGAACAAAGAAACGGAGAAACGAACAAAGAAACGGAGAAACGAACAAAGAAACGGAGAAACGGAGAAATAAATGGAGAAACGAAGAAATTAACCGAGAAACGGAGAAAGAAACGGAGAAACGAACAAAGAAACGGAGAAACGATCAAAGAAACGGAGAAACGAACAAAGAATCGGAGAAACGAAGAAAGAAGCGGAGAAACGCAGAAATAAATGGAGAAACGAAGAAATAAACGGAGAAACGAAGAATGAAACGGAGAAACGAAGAAAGAAACGGAGTAACGAAGAAAGAAACGGAGAAACGAAGAAAGAAACGGAGAAACGAAGAAAGATACGGAGAAACGAAGAAAGAAACGGAGAAACGATCAAAGAAACGGAGAAACGAACAAAGAATCGGAGAAACGAAGAAAGAAGCGGAGAAACGCAGAAATAAGTGGAGAAACGAAGAAATAAACGGAGAAACGAAGAATGAAACGGAGAAACGAAGGAAGAAACGGAGTAACGAAGAAAGAAACGGAGAAACGAAGAAAGAAACGGAGAATCGAAGAAAGATACGGAGAAACGAAGAAATAAATGGAGAAACGAAGAAAGAAACGGAGAAACGATCAAAGAAACGGAGAAACGAACAAAGAATCGGAGAAACGAAGAAAGAAGCGGAGAAACGCAGAAATAAATGGAGAAACGAAGAAATAAACGGAGAAACGAAGAATGAAACGGAGAAAGGAAGAAAGAAACGGAGTAACGAAGAAAGAAGCGGAGAAACGCAGAAATAAATGGAGAAACGAAGAAATAAACGGAGAAACGAAGAAAGAAACGGAGAAACGATCAAAGAAACGGAGAAACGAACAAAGAATCGGAGAAACGAAGAAAGAAGCGGAGAAAGGCAGAAATAAATGGAGAAACGAAGAAATAAACGGAGAAACGAAGAATGAAACGGAGAAACGAAGAAAGAAACGGAGTAACGAAGAAAGAAACGGAGAAACGAAGAAAGAAACGGAGAGACGAAGAAAGATACGGAGAAACGAAGAAATAAATGGAGAAACGAAGAAATAAACGGAGAAACGAACAAAGAAACGGAGAAACGAACAAAGAAACGGAGAAACGGAGAAAGAAATGGAGAAACGAAGAAAGATACGGAGAAACGAAGAAATAAATGGAGAAACGAAGAAATAAACGGAGAAACGAACAAAGAAACGGAGAAACGAAGAGAGAAACGGAGAAACGAAGAAAGAAACGGAGAAACGATCAAAGGAACGGAGAAACGAACAAAGAATCGGAGAAACAAAGAAAGAAGCGGAAAAACGCAGAAATAAATGGAGAAACGAAGAAATAAACGGAGAAACGAAGAATGAAACGGAGAAACGAAGAAAGAAACGGACTAACGAAGAATGAAACGGAGAAACGAAGAAAGAAACGGAGAAACGAAGAAAGATACGGAGAAACGATGAAATAAATGGAGAAACGAAGAAATAAACGGAGAAACGAACAAAGAAACGGAGAAACGAACAAAGAAACGGAGAAACGAACAAAGAAACGGAGAAACGAACAAAGAAACGGAGAAACGGAGAAATAAATGGAGAAACGAAGAAATTAACCGAGAAACCGAGAAAGAAACGGAGAAACGAACAAAGAAACGGAGAAACGAACAAAGAAACGGAGAAACGAAGAAAGGAACGGAGAAACGGAGAAATAAATGGAGAAACGAAGAAATAAACGGAGAAACGAACAAAGAAACGGAGAAACGAACAAAGAAACGGAGAAACGAAGAAAGAAACGGAGAAACGAAGAAAGAAACGGAGAAATGAAGAAAGAAACGGAGAAACGAAGATAGAAACGGAGAAACGAAGAAAGAGACGGAGAAAAGATGAAAGAAACGGAGAAACGAAGAAAGAAACGGAGAAACGAACAAAGAAACGGAGAAACGAACAAAGAAACGAAGAAACGAAGAAAGAAACGGAGAAACGAAGAAATAAAAGGAGAAACGAAGAGAGAAACGGAGAAACGAAGAAAGAAACGGAGAAACGATCAAAGAAACGGAGAAACGAACAAAGAATCAGAGAAACGGAGAAGTAAATGGAGAAACGAAGAAATAAGCGGAGAAACGGAGAAATAAATGGAGAAACGAAGAAATAAACGGAGAAACGAACAAGGAAACAGAGATTCGAAGAAAGAAACGGAGAAACGCAGAAAGAAACGGAGAAACGAACAAAGAAACGGAGTTACGATGAAAGAAACGAAGAAACGAAGAAAGAAACGGAGAATCGGAGAAATAAATGGAGAAACGAAGGAATAAACCGAGAAACGGAGAAACGGAGAAACGATGAGACGAAGGAAGAAACGGTGAAACGAAGAAAGAAACGGAGAAATGAAGAATGAAACGAAGAAACGAAGAAAGAAACGGAGATACGAAGAAAGAAACGGAGAAACGAAGAAAGAAACGGAGAAACGAACAAAGAAACGGAGAAACGAACAAAGAATCAGAGAAACGGAGAAGTAAATGGAGAAACGAAGAAATAAACGGAGAAACGGAGAAATAAATGGAGAAACGAAGAAATAAACGGAGAAACGAACAAGGAAACAGAGATTCGAAGAAAGAAACGGAGAAACGAAGAAAGAAACGGAGAAACGAACAAAGAAACGGAGAAACGAGCCAGGAAACGGAGAAAGAAACGGAGAGTCGAAGAAAGAAATGGAGAAACGAAGAAAGAAACGGGGATACGAAGAAAGAAACGGAGAATCGAAGGAAGAAACGAAGAAAGAAACGGAGAAACGAAGGAAGAAACGAAGAAAGAAACGGAGAATCGGAGAAATAAATGGAGAAACGCAGGAAGAAACCGAGAAACGGAGAAATGGAGAAACGATGAAACGAAGAAAGAAACGGAGAAACGAAGAAATAAACGGAGAAACGAAGAAAGAAACGGAGAAACGAAGAAATAAACGGAGAATCGAAAAAGCAAACGGAGAAACGAAGAAAGAAACGGAGAAACGAAGAAAGAAACGGAGAAACGAAGAAAGAAACGCAGTAACGATGAAGGAAACGAAGAAACGAAGAAAGAAACGGAGAATCGGAGAAATAAATGGAGAAACGAAGGAATAAGCCGACAAACGGAGAAACGGAGAAACGATGAAACGAAGGAAGAAACAGGGAAACGAAGAAAGAAACACAGAATCGGAGAAATAGATGGCGCAACGAATAAATAAACCGAGAATCGGAGAAAGAAACGGAGTAACGAAGAAAGAAACGAAGAAACGAAGAAAGAAACGGAGTTACGATGAAAGAAACGAAGAAACGAAGAAAGAAACGGAGAATCGGAGAAATAAATGGAGAAACGAAGGAATAAACCGAGAAACGGAGAAACGGAGAAACGATGAGACGAAGGAAGAAACGGTGAAACGAAGAAAGAAACGGAGAAATGAAGAATGAGACGAAGAAACGAAGAAAGAAACGGAGATACGAAGAAAGAAACGGAGAAACGAACAAAGAAACGGAGAAACGAACAAAGAAACGGAGAAACGAACAAAGAAACGGAGAAACGAACAAAGAAACGGAGAAACGGAGAAATAAATGGAGAAACGAAGAAATAAACGGAGAATCGAAGAAAGAAACGGAGAAACAAAGAAAGAAACGGAGAAACGAACAAAGAAACGGAGAAACGGAGAAATAAATGGAGAAACGAAGAAATAAACGGAGAAACGGAGAAATAAATGGAGAAACGAAGAAATAAACGGAGAAACGAACAAGGAAACAGAGATTCGAAGAAAGAAACGGAGAAACGAAGAAAGAAACGGAGAAACGAACAAAGAAACGGAGTTACGATGAAAGAAACGAAAAAACGAAGAAAGAAACGGAGAATCGGAGAAATAAATGGAGAAACGAAGCAATAAACCGAGAAACGGAGAAACGGAGAAACGATGAGACGAAGGAAGAAACGGTGAAACGAAGAAAGAAACGGAGAAATGAAGAATGAAACGAAGAAACGAAGAAAGAAACGGAGATACGAAGAAAGGAACGGAGAAACGAAGAAAGAAACGAAGAAACGAACAAAGAAACGGAGAAACGAACAAAGAAACGGAGAAACGAACAAAGAAACGGAGAAACGGATAAATAAATGGAGAAACGAAGAAATAAACGGAGAAACGAACAAGGAAACAGAGATTCGATGAAAGAAACGGAGAAACGAAGAAAGAAACGGAGAAACGAACAAAGAAACGGAGAAACGAACAAAGAAACGGAGAAACGGAGAAATAAATGGGGAAACGAAGAAGTAAACGGAGAAACGAAGAAAGAAACGGAGAAACGGAGAAAGAAACGGAGAAACGAAGAAATAAACGGAGAAACGAAGAAAGAATCGGAGAAACGAAGAAAGAAACGGAGAATCGGAGAAATAAATGGAGAAACGAAGAAATAGACCGAGAAACGGAGAAAGAAACGGAGAAACGAAGAAAGAAACGGAGAAACGAAGAAAGAAACGGAGAAACGAACAAAGAAACGGGGAAACGAACAAAGAAACGGAGAAACGAACAAAGAAACGGAGAAACGAACAAAGAAACGGAGAAACGAAGAAAGAAACGCAGAAACGAAGAAAGAAACGGGGATACGAAGAAAGAAACGGAGAAACGAAGGAAGAAACGAAGAAAGAAACGGAGAAACGAAGGAAGAAACGAAGAAAGAAACGGAGAATCGGAGAAATAAATGGAGAAACGAAGGAAGAAACCGAGAAACGGAGAAATGGAGAAACGATGAAACGAAGGAAGAAACAGGGAAACGAAGAAAGAAACGGAAAAACGAAGAAATAAACGGAGAATCGAAAAAGCAAACGGAGAAACGAAGAAAGAAACGGAGAAACGAAGAAAGAAACGCAGTAACGATGAAGGAAACGAAGAAACGAAGAAAGAAACGGAGAATCGGAGAAACAATTGGAGAAACGAAGGAATAAGCCGACAAACGGAGAAACGGAGAAACGATGAAACGAAGGAAGAAACAGGGAAACGAAGAAAGAAACGAAGAAAGAAACACAGAATCGGAGAAATAGATGGAGCAACGAATAAATAAACCGAGAATCGGAGAAAGAAACTGAGTAACGAAGAAAGAAACGAAGAAAGAAACGGAGTTACGATGAAAGAAACGAAGAAACGAAGAAAGAAACGGAGAATCGGAGAAATAAATGGAGAAACGAAGGAATAAACCGAGAAACGGAGAAACGGAGAAACGATGAGACGAAGGAAGAAACGGTGAAACGAAGAAAGAAACGGAGAAATGAAGAATGAGACGAAGAAACGAAGAAAGAAACGGAGAAACAAAGAAAGAAACGGAGAAACGAACAAAGAAACGGAGAAACGAACAAAGAAACGGAGAAACGAACAAAGAAACGGAGAAACGGAGAAATAAATGGAGAAACGAAGAAATAAACGGAGAATCGAAGAAAGAAACGGAGAAACAAAGAAAGAAACGGAGAAACGAACAAAGAAACGGAGAAACGGAGAAATAAATGGAGAAACGAAGAAATAAACGGAGAAACGGAGAAATAAATGGAGAAACGAAGAAATAAACGGAGAAACGAACAAGGAAACAGAGATTCGAAGAAAGAAACGGAGAAACGAAGAAAGAAACGGAGAAACGAACAAAGAAACGGAGTTACGATGAAAGAAACGAAAAAACGAAGAAAGAAACGGAGAATCGGAGAAATAAATGGAGAAACGAAGCAATAAACCGAGAAACGGAGAAACGGAGAAACGATGAGACGAAGGAAGAAACGGTGAAACGAAGAAAGAAACGGAGAAATGAAGAATGAAACGAAGAAACGAAGAAAGAAACGGAGATACGAAGAAAGGAACGGAGAAACGAAGAAAGAAACGAAGAAACGAACAAAGAAACGGAGAAACGAACAAAGAAACGGAGAAACGAACAAAGAAACGGAGAAACGGATAAATAAATGGAGAAACGAAGAAATAAACGGAGAAACGAACAAGGAAACAGAGAAACGGAGAAAGAAACGGAGAAACGAAGAAATAAACGGAGAAACGAAGAAAGAATCGGAGAAACGAAGAAAGAAACGGAGAATCGGAGAAATAAATGGAGAAACGAAGAAATAGACCGAGAAACGGAGAAAGAAACGGAGAAACGAAGAAAGAAACGGAGAAACGAAGAAAGAAACGGAGAAACGAACAAAGAAACGGGGAAACGAACAAAGAAACGGAGAAACGAACAAAGAAACGGAGAAACGAACAAAGAAACGGAGAAACGAAGAAAGAAACGCAGAAACGAAGAAAGAAACGGGGATACGAAGAAAGAAACGGAGAAACGAAGGAAGAAACGAAGAAAGAAACGGAGAAACGAAGGAAGAAACGAAGAAAGAAACGGAGAATCGGAGAAATAAATGGAGAAACGAAGGAATAAACCGAGAAACGGAGAAACGGAGAAACGATGAGACGAAGGAAGAAACGGTGAAACGAAGAAAGAAACAGAGAAATGAAGAATGAAACGAAGAAACGAAGAAAGAAACGGAGATACGAAGAAAGAAACGGAGAAACGAAGAAAGAAACGGAGAAACGAAGAAAGAAACGGAGAAACGAACAAAGAAACGGAGAAACGAAGAAAGAAACGGAGAAACGAAGAAAGAAACGGAGAAACGAAGAAAGAAACGGAGAAACGAACAAAGAAACGGAGAAACGAACAAAGAAACGGAGAAACGGAGAAATAAATGGAGAAACGAAGAAATAAACGGAGAAACGAACAAGGAAACGGAGATTCGAAGAAAGAAACGGAGAAACGAAGAAAGAAACGGAGAAACGAAGAAAGAAACGGAGATACGAAGAAAGAAACGGAGAAACGAAGGAAGAAACGGAGAAACGAAGAAAGAAACGGAGAAACGAAGAAAGAACCGGAGAAACGAAGAAAGAAACGGAGAAACGAAGAAGCTAACGGAGAAACGAAGAAAGAAACGGAGAAACGAAGAAAGAAGCGGAGAAACGCAGAACTAAATGGAAAAACGAAGAAATAAACGGAGAAACGAACAAGGAAACGGAGATTCGAAGAAAGAAAGACGAAACGAAGAAAGAAACGGAGAAACGAATAGAGAAACGGAGAAACGAAGAAAGAAACGGAGAAACGATCAAAGAAACGGAGAAACGAAGAAATAAACGGAGAAACGAAGAAATAAATGGAGAAACGAACAAAGAAACGGAGAAACGAAGAAAGAAACGGAGAAACGAAGAAAGAAACAGAGAAACGAAGAAAGATACGGAGAAACGAAGAAATAAATGGAGAAACGAAGAAACAAACAGAGAAACGAACAAAGAAACGGAGAAACGAACAAAGAAACGGAGAAACGAACAAAGAAATGGAGAAACGAACAAAGAAACGGAGAAACGAAGAAAGAAATGGAGAATCGAAGAAAGATGCGGAGAAACGAAGCAATAAATGGAGAAACGAAGAAATAAACGGAGAAACGAACAAAGAAACGGAGAAACGCACAAAGAAACGGAGAAACGAAGAAAGAAACGGAGAAACGGAGAAATAAATGGAGAAACGAAGAAATAAACCGAGAAACGGAGAAAGAAACGGAGAAACGAACAAAGAAACGGAGAAACGAAGAAAGAAATGGATAAACGAAGAAAGATACGGAGAAACGAAGAAATAAATGGAGAAACGAAGAAATAAACGGAGAAACGAACAAAGAAACGGAGAAACGAAGAAAGAAATGGAGGACCGAAGAAAGATACGGAGAAACAAAGAAATAAATGGAGAAACGAAGAAATAAACGGAGAAACGAACAAAGAAACGGAGAAACGAAGAGAGAAATGGAGAAACGAACAAAGAAACGGAGAAACGAAGAAAGAAACGGAGAAACGGGGAAATAAATGGCGAAACGAAGAAATAAACCGAGAAACGGAGAAAGAAATGGAGAAACGAACAAAGAAACGGAGAAACGAAGAAAGAAGTAGAGAACCGAAGAAAGATAGGGAGAAACGAAGAAATAAATGGAGAAACGAAGAAAGAAACGGAGAAACGATCAAAGAGACGGAGAAACGAACAAAGAATCGGAGAAACGAAGAAAGAAGCGGAGAAACGCAGAAATAAATGGAGAAACGAAGAAATAAACGGAGAAACGAACAAAGAAACGGAGAAACGAAGAGAGAAACGGAGAAACGAAGAAAGAAACGGAGAAACGAAGAAAGAAACGGAGAAACGATCAAAGAAACGGAGAAACGAACAAAGAATCGGAGAAACGATGAAAGAAGCGGAGAAACGCAGAAATAAATGGAGAAACGAAGAAATAAACAGAGAAACGAAGAATGAAACGGAGAAACGAAGAAAGAAACGGAGTAAGGAAGAAAGAAACGGAGAAACGAAGAAAGAAACGGAGAAACGAAGAAAGATACGGAGAAACGAAGAAATAAATGGAGAAACGAAGAAATAAACGGAGAAACGAAGAATGAAACGGAGAAACGAAGAAATAAATGGAGAAACGAAGAAATAAACGGAGAAACGAACAAAGAAACGGAGAAACGAAGAGAGAAACGGAGAAACGAAGAAAGAAACGGAGAAACGATCAAAGGAACGGAGAAACGAACAAAGAATCGGAGAAACAAAGAAAGAAGCGGAGAAACGCAGAGATAAATGGAGAAACGAAGAAATAAACGGAGAAACGAAGAATGAAACGGAGAAACGAAGAAAGAAACGGACTAACGAAGAATGAAACGGAGAAACGAAGAAAGAAACGGAGAAACGAAGAAAGATACGGAGAAACGATGAAATAAATGGAGAAACGAAGAAAGAAACGGAGAAACGAAGAAAGAAACGGAGAAACGAAGAACGAAACGGAGTAACGAAGAAAGAAACGATGAAACGAAGAAAGAAACGGGGAAACGGAGAAAGAAATGGAGAAACGAAGAAATAAACGGAGAATCGAAGAAAGAAACGGAGAAACAAAGAAAGAAACGGAGAAACGAACAAAGAAACCGAGAAACGGAGAAATAAATGGAGAAACGAAGAAATAAACGGAGAAACGAAGAAAGAAACGGAGAAACGAAGAAAGAAACGGAGAAACGAAGAACGAAACGGAGTAACGAAGAAAGAAACGATGCAACGAAGAAAGAAACGGGGAAACGGAGAAAGAAATGGAGAAACGAAGAAATAAACGGAGAAGCGAAGAAAGAAACGGAGAAACGGAGAAAGAAACGGAGAAACGAAGAAATAAACGGAGAAACGAAGAAAGATACGGAGAAACGAAGAAATAAATGGAGAAACGAAGAAATAAACGGAGAAACGAAGAATGAAACGGAGAAACAAAGAAATAAATGGAGAAACGAAGAAATAAACGGAGAAACGAACAAAGAAACGGAGAAACGAAGAGAGAAACGGAGAAACGAAGAAAGAAACGGAGAAACGATCAAAGGAACGGAGAAACGAACAAAGAATCGGAGAAACGATGAAAGAAGCGGAGAAACGCAGAAATAAATGGAGAAACGAAGAAATAAACGGAGAAACGAACAAAGAAACGGAGAAACGAAGAGAGAAACGGAGAAACGAAGAAAGAAACGGAGAAACGATCAAAGGAACGGAGAAACGAACAAAGAATCGGAGAAACAAAGAAAGAAACGGAGAAACGCAGAGATAAATGGAGAAACGAAGAAATAAACGGAGAAACGAAGAATGAAACGGAGAAACGAAGAAAGAAACGGAGAAACGAAGAACGAAACGGAGTAACGAAGAAAGAAACGATGAAACGAAGAAAGAAACGGGGAAACGGAGAAAGAAATGGAGAAACGAAGAAATAAACGGAGAAGCGAAGAAAGAAACGGAGAAACGGAGAAAGAAACGGAGAAACGAAGAAATAAACGGAGAAACGAAGAAAGATACGGAGAAACGAAGAAATAAATGGAGAAACGAAGAAATAAACGGAGAAACGAAGAATGAAACGGAGAAACAAAGAAATAAATGGAGAAACGAAGAAATAAACGGAGAAACGAACAAAGAAACGGAGAAACGAAGAGAGAAACGGAGAAACGAAGAAAGAAACGGAGAAACGATCAAAGGAACGGAGAAACGAACAAAGAATCGGAGAAACGATGAAAGAAGCGGAGAAACGCAGAAATAAATGGAGAAACGAAGAAATAAACGGAGAAACGAACAAAGAAACGGAGAAACGAAGAGAGAAACGGAGAAACGAAGAAAGAAACGGAGAAACGATCAAAGGAACGGAGAAACGAACAAAGAATCGGAGAAACAAAGAAAGAAACGGAGAAACGCAGAGATAAATGGAGAAACGAAGAAATAAACGGAGAAACGAAGAATGAAACGGAGAAACGAAGAAAGAAACGGACTAACGAAGAATGAAACGGAGAAACGAAGAAAGAAACGGAGAAACGAAGAAAGATACGGAGAAACGATGAAATAAATGGAGAAACGAAGAAAGAAACGGAGTAACGAAGAAAGAAACGTAGAAACGGAGAAATAAATGGAGAAACGAAGAAAGAAACGAAGAAACGGAGAAATAAATGGAGAAACGAAGAAATAAATGGAGAAACGGAGAAAGAAACGAAGAAACGGAGAAATAAATGGAGAAACGAAGAAAGAAACGGAGAAACGAAGAAAGAAACGGAGAAACGAAGAACGAAACGGAGTAACGAAGAAAGAAACGATGAAACGAAGAAAGAAACGGGGAAACGAAGAAAGAAATGGAGAAACGAAGAAATAAACGGAGAAACGAAGAAAGAAACGGAGAAACGGAGAAAGAAACGGAGAAACGAAGAAATAAACGGAGAAACGAAGAAAGAATCGGAGAAACGAAGAAAGAAACGGAGAATCGGAGAAATAAATGGAGAAACGAAGAAATAGACCGAGAAACGGAGAAAGAAACGGAGAAGCGAACAAAGGAACGGAGAAACGAAGAAAGAAACGGAGAAACGAACAAAGAAACGGGGATACGAAGAAAGAAACGGAGAAACGAAGGAAGAAACGAAGAAAGAAACGGAGAAACGAAGGAAGAAACGAAGAAAGAAACGGAGAAACGGAGAAATAAATGGAGAAACGAAGAAATAAACGGAGAAACGGACCAGGAAACGGAGAAAGAAACGGAGAGTCGAAGAAAGAAATGGAGAAACGAAGAAAGAAACGGGGATACGAAGAAAGAAACGGCGAAACGAAGAAAGAAACGAAGAAAGAAACGGAGAAACGAAGGAAGAAACGAAGAAAGAAACGGAGAATCGGAGAAATAAATGGAGAAACGAAGGAAGAAACGGAGTAACGAAGAAAGAAACGTAGAAACGGAGAAATAAATGGAGAAACGAAGAAAGAAACGAAGAAACGGAGAAATAAATGGAGAAACGAAGAAATAAATGGAGAAACGGAGAAAGAAACGAAGAAACGGAGAAATAAATGGAGAAACGAAGAAATTAACCGAGAAACGGAGAAAGAAACGGAGAAACGAACAAGGAAACGAAGAAACGAAGAAATAAGTGGAGAAACGAAGAAATAAACGGAGAAACGAACAAAGATACCGAGAAACGGAGAAATAAATGGAGAAACGAAGAAATAAACGGAGAAACGAAGAAAGAAACGGAGAAACGAAGAAGGAAACGGAGAAACGAAGAACGAAACGGAGTAACGAAGAAAGAAACGATGAAACGAAGAAAGAAACGGGGAAACGGAGAAAGAAATGGAGAAACGAAGAAATAAACGGAGAAGCGAAGAAAGAAACGGAGAAACGGAGAAAGAAACGGAGAAACGAAGAAATAAACAGAGAAACGAAGAAAGAATCGGAGAAACGAAGAAAGAAACGGAGAATCGGAGAAATAAATGGAGAAACGAAGAAATAGACCGAGAAACGGAGAAAGAAACGGAGAAACGAAGAAAGAAACGGAGAAACGAAGAAAGAAACGGAGAAATGAAGAAAGAACCGTAGAAACGGAGAAATAAATGGAGAAACGAAGAAAGAAACGAAGAAACGGAGAAATAAATGGAGAAACGAAGAAATAAACGGAGAAACGAACAAGGAAACGAAGAAACGAAGAAATAAATGGAGAAACGAAGAAATAAACGGAGAATCGAAGAAAGAAACGGAGAAACAAAGAAAGAAACGGAGAAACGAACAAAGAAACGGAGAAACGGAGAAATAAATGGAGAAACGAAGAAATAAACGGAGAAACGAAGAAAGAAACGGAGAAACGAAGAAAGAAACGGAGAAACGAAGAACGAAACGGAGTAACGAAGAAAGAAACGATGAAACGAAGAAAGAAACGGGGAAACGAACAAAGAAACGGGGAAACGAACAAAGAAACGGAGAAACGAACAAAGAAACGGAGAAACGAACAAAGAAACGGAGAAAGGAAGAAAGAAACGGAGAAACGAAGAAAGAAACGGAGAAACGGAGAAATAAATGGAGAAACGAAGAAATAAACGGAGAAACGAACAAAGAAACGGAGAAACGAACAAAGAAACGGAGAAACGAAGAAAGAAACGGAGAAACGAAGAAAGAAACGGAGAAATGAAGAAAGAAACGTAGAAACGGAGAAATAAATGGAGAAACGAAGAAAGAAACGAAGAAACGGAGAAATAAATGGAGAAACGAAGAAATAAACGGAGAAACGAACAAGGAAACGAAGAAACGAAGAAATAAATGGAGAAACGAAGAAATAAACGGAGAATCGAAGAAAGAAACGGAGAAACGAAGAAATAAACGGAGAAACGAAGAAAGAAACGGAGAAACGGAGAAAGAAACGGAGAAACGAAGAAATAAACGGAGAAACTGAGAAAGAATCGGAGAAACGAAGAAAGAAACGGAGAATCGGAGAAATAAATGGAGAAACGAAGAAATAGACCGAGAAACGGAGAAAGAAACGGAGAAACGAACAAAGGAACGGAGAAACGAAGAAAGAAACGGAGAAACGAACAAAGAAACGGGGATACGAAGAAAGAAACGGAGAAACGAAGGAAGAAACGAAGAAAGAAACGGAGAAACGAAGGAAGAAACGAAGAAAGAAACGGAGAAACGGAGAAATAAATGGAGAAACGAAGAAATAAACGGAGAAACGGACCAGGAAACGGAGAAAGAAACGGAGAGTCGAAGAAAGAAATGGAGAAACGAAGAAAGAAACGGGGATACGAAGAAAGAGACGGCGAAACGAAGAAAGAAACGAAGAAAGAAACGGAGAAACGAAGGAAGAAACGAAGAAAGAAACGGAGAATCGGAGAAATAAATGGAGAAACGAAGGAAGAAACCGAGAAACGGAGAAATGGAGAAACGATGAAACGAAGGAAGAAACGGAGATACGAAGAAAGAAACGGAGAAACGAAGAAAGAAACGGAGAAACGAACAAAGAAACGGAGAAACGAACAAAGAAACGAAGAAACGAAGAAAGAAACGGAGAAACGAAGAAATAAACGGAGAAACGAAGAAAGAAACGGAGAAACGAACAAAGAAACGGAGAAACGAACAAAGAAACGGAGAAACGAACAAAGAAACGGAAAAACGAAGAAAGAAACGCAGAAACGTAGAAAGAAACGGGGATACGAAGAAAGAAACGGAGAAACGAAGGAAGAAACGAAGAAAGAAACGGAGAAACGTAGGAAGAAACGAAGAAAGAAACGGAGAAACGGAGAAATAAATGGAGAAACGAAGAAATAAACGGAGAAACGGACCAGGAAACGGAGAAAGAAACGGAGAGTCGAAGAAAGAAATGGAGAAACGAAGAAAGAAACGGGGATACGAAGAAAGAAACGGCGAAACGAAGAAAGAAACGAAGAAAGAAACGGAGAAACGAAGGAAGAAACGAAGAAAGAAACGGAGAATCGGAGAAATAAATGGAGAAACGAAGGAAGAAACCGAGAAACGGAGAAATGGAGAAACGATGAAACGAAGGAAGAAACGGAGATACGAAGAAAGAAACGGAGAAACGAAGAAAGAAACGGAGAAACGAAGAGAGAAACGGAGAAACGAAGAAAGAAACGGAGAAACGATCAAAGAAACGGAGAAACGAACAAAGAATCGGAGAAACGGAGAAATAAATGGAGAAACGAAGAAATAAACGGAGAAACGGAGAAATAAATGGAGAAACGAAGAAATAAACGGAGAAACGAACAAGGAAACAGAGATTCGAAGAAAGAAACGGAGAAACGAAGAAAGAAACGGAGAAACGAACAAAGAAACGGAGTTACGATGAAAGAAACGAACAAACAAAGAAAGAAACGGAGAATCGGAGAAATAAATGGAGAAACGACGGAATAAACCGAGAAACGGAGAAACGGAGAAACGATGAGACGAAGGAAGAAACGGTGAAACGAAGAAAGAAACGGAGAAATGAACAAAGAAACGGAGAAACGGAGAAATAAATGGAGAAACGAACAAAGAAACGGAGAAATAAATGGAGAAACGAAGAAATAAACGGAGAAACGGAGAAATAAATGGAGAAACGAAGAAATAAACGGAGAAACGAACAAGGAAACAGAGATTCGAAGAAAGAAACGGAGAAACGAAGAAAGAAACGGAGAAACGAACAAAGAATTGGAGTTACGATGAAAGAAACGAAAAAACGAAGAAAGAAACGCAGAATCGGAGAAATAAATGGAGAAACGAAGAAATAAACGGAGAAACGAACAAGTAAACAGAGATTCGATGAAAGAAACGGAGAAACGAAGAAAGAAACGGAGAAACGAACAAAGAAACGGAGAAACGAACAAAGAAACGGAGAAACGAACAAAGAAACGGAGAAACGAACAAAGAAACGGAGAAACGAAGAAAGAAACGGAGAAACGAAGAAAGAAACGGAAAAACGAACAAAGAAACGGAGAAACGAACAAAGAAACGGGGAAACGAACAAAGAAACGGAGAAACGAACAAAGAAACGGAGAAACGAACAAAGAAACGGAGAAACGAAGAAAGAAACGCAGAAACGAAGAAAGAAACGGGGATACGAAGAAAGAAACGGAGAAACGAAGGAAGAAACGAAGAAAGAAACGGAGAAACGAAGGAAGAAACGAAGAAAGAAACGGAGAATCGGAGAAAGAAACGGAGAAACGAAGAAATAAACGGAGAAACGAAGAAAGAATCGGAGAAACGAAGAAAGAAACGGAGAAACGAACAAAGAAACGGAGAAACGAACAAAGAAACGGAGAAACGGAGAAATAAATGGAGAAACGAAGAAATAAACGGAGAAACGAACAAGGAAACGGAGATTCGAAGAAAGAAACGGAGAAACGAAGAAAGAAACGGAGAAACGAAGAAAGAAACGGAGATACGAAGAAAGAAACGGAGAAACGAAGGAAGAAACGGAGAAACGAAGAAAGAAACGGAGAAACGAAGAAAGAACCGGAGAAACGAACAAAGAAACGGAGAAACGAAGAAAGAAACGCAGAAACGAAGAAAGAAACGGGGATACGAAGAAAGAAACGGAGAAACGAAGGAAGAAACGAAGAAAGAAACGGAGAAACGAAGGAAGAAACGAAGAAAGAAACGGAGAATCGGAGAAATAAATGGAGAAACGAAGGAATAAACCGAGAAACGGAGAAACGGAGAAACGATGAGACGAAGGAAGAAACGGTGAAACGAAGAAAGAAACAGAGAAATGAAGAATGAAACGAAGAAACGAAGAAAGAAACGGAGATACGAAGAAAGGAACGGAGAAACGAAGAAAGAAACGAAGAAACGAACAAAGAAACGGAGAAACGAACAAAGAAACGGAGAAACGAACAAAGAAACGGAGAAACGGATAAATAAATGGAGAAACGAAGAAATAAACGGAGAAACGAACAAGGAAACAGAGAAACGGAGAAAGAAACGGAGAAACGAAGAAATAAACGGAGAAACGAAGAAAGAATCGGAGAAACGAAGAAAGAAACGGAGAATCGGAGAAATAAATGGAGAAACGAAGAAATAGACCGAGAAACGGAGAAAGAAACGGAGAAACGAAGAAAGAAACGGAGAAACGAAGAAAGAAACGGAGAAACGAACAAAGAAACGGGGAAACGAACAAAGAAACGGAGAAACGAACAAAGAAACGGAGAAACGAACAAAGAAACGGAGAAACGAAGAAAGAAACGCAGAAACGAAGAAAGAAACGGGGATACGAAGAAAGAAACGGAGAAACGAAGGAAGAAACGAAGAAAGAAACGGAGAAACGAAGGAAGAAACGAAGAAAGAAACGGAGAATCGGAGAAATAAATGGAGAAACGAAGGAATAAACCGAGAAACGGAGAAACGGAGAAACGATGAGACGAAGGAAGAAACGGTGAAACGAAGAAAGAAACAGAGAAATGAAGAATGAAACGAAGAAACGAAGAAAGAAACGGAGATACGAAGAAAGAAACGGAGAAACGAAGAAAGAAACGGAGAAACGAAGAAAGAAACGGAGAAACGAACAAAGAAACGGAGAAACGAAGAAGAAACGGAGAAACGAAGAAAGAAACGGAGAAACGAAGAAAGAAACGGAGAAACGAACAAAGAAACGGAGAACGAACAAAGGAAACGAGAAACGGAGAAATAAATGGAGAACGAAGAAATAAACGGAGAAACGAACAAGGAAACGGAGATTCGAAGAAAGAAACGGAGAAACGAAGAAAGAAACGGAGAAACGAAGAAAGAAACGGAGATACGAAGAAAGAAACGGAGAAACGAAGGAAGAAACGGAGAAACGAAGAAAGAAACGGAGAAACGAAGAAAGAACCGAGAAACGAAGAAAGAAACGGAGAACGAAGAAGCTAACGGAGAAACGAAGAAAGAAACGGAGAAACGAAGAAAGAAGCGGAGAAACGCAGAACTAAATGGAAAAACGAAGAAATAAACGAGAAACGAACAAGAACGGAGATTCGAAGAAGAAAGACGAAACGAAGAAAGAAACGGAGAAACGAATAGAGAACGGAGAAACGAAGAAAGAAACGGAGAAACGATCAAAGAAACGGAGAAACGAAGAAATAAACGGAGAAACGAAGAAATAAATGGAGAAACGAACAAAGAAACGGAGAAACGAAGAAAGAAACGGAGAAACGAAGAAAGAAACAGAGAACGAAGAAAGATACGGAGAAACGAAGAAATAAATGGAGAAACGAAGAAACAAACAGAGAAACGAACAAAGAAACGGAGAAACGAACAAAGAAACGGAGAAACGAACAAAGAAATGGAGAAACGAACAAAGAAACGGAGAAACGAAGAAAGAAATGGAGAATCGAAGAAAGATGCGGAGAAACGAAGCAATAAATGGAGAAACGAAGAATAAACGGAGAAACGAACAAAGAAACGGAGAAACGCACAAAGAAACGGAGAACGAGAAAGAAACGGAGAACGGAGAAATAAATGGAGAAACGAAGAAATAAACCGAGAAACGGAGAAAGAAACGGAGAAACGAACAAAGAAACGGAGAAACGAAGAAAGAAATGGATAAACGAAGAAAGATACGGAGAAACGAAGAAATAAATGGAGAAACGAAGAAATAAACGGAGAAACGAACAAAGAAACGGAGAAACGAAGAAAGAAATGGAGGACCGAAGAAAGATACGGAGAAACAAAGAAATAAATGGAGAAACGAAGAAATAAACGGAGAAACGAACAAAGAAACGGAGAAACGAAGAGAGAAACGGAGAAACGAACAAAGAAACGGAGAAACGAAGAAAGAAACGGAGAACGGGGAAATAAATGGCGAAACGAAGAAATAAACCGAGAAACGGAGAAAGAAATGGAGAAACGAACAAAGAAACGGAGAAACGAAGAAAGAAGTAGAGAACCGAAGAAAGATAGGGAGAAAACGAAGAATAAATGGAGAAACGAAGAAAGAAACGGAGAAACGATCAAAGAGACGGAGAAACGAACAAAGAATCGGAGAAACGAAGAAAGAAGCGGAGAAACGCAGAAATAAATGGAGAAACGAAGAATAAACGGAGAAACGAACAAAGAACGGAGAAACGAAGAGAGAAACGGAGAAACGAAGAAAGAAACGGGAGAACGAAGAAAGAACGGAGAAACGATCAAAGAAACGGAGAAACGAACAAAGAATCGGAGAAACGATGAAAGAAGCGGAGAAACGCAGAAATAATGGAGAAACGAAGAAATAAACAGAGAACGAAGAATGAAACGGAGAACGAAGAAAGAAACGGAGTAAGGAAGAAAGAAACGGAGAAACGAAGAAAGAAACGGAGAAACGAAGAAAGATACGGAGAAACGAAGAAATAAATGGAGAAACGAAGAAATAACGGAGAAACGAAGAATGAAACGGAGAAACGAAGAAATAAATGGAGAAACGAAGAAATAACGGAGAAACGAACAAAGAAACGGAGAAGAACGAAGAGAGAAACGGAGAAACGAAGAAAGAAACGGAGAAACGATCAAAGGAACGGAGAAACGAACAAGAATCGGAGAAACAAAGAAAGAAGCGGAGAAACGCAGAGATAAATGGAGAAACGAAGAAATAACGGAGAAACGAAGAATGAAACGGAGAAACGAAGAAAGAAACGGACTAACGAAGAATGAAACGGAGAAACGAAGAAAGAAACGGAGAAACGAAGAAAGATACGGAGAAACGATGAAATAAATGGAGAAACGAAGAAAGAAACGGAGAAACGAAGAAAGAAACGGAGAAACGAAGAACGAAACGGAGTAACGAAGAAAGAAACGATGAAACGAAGAAAGAAACGGGGGAAACGGAGAAAGAAATGGAGAAACGAAGAAATAAACGGAGAATCGAAGAAGAAACGGAGAGAAACAAAGAAAGAAACGGAGAAACGAACAAAGAAACCGAGAAACGGAGAAATAAATGGAGAAACGAAGAAATAAACGGAGAAACGAAGAAAGAAACGGAGAAACGAAGAAAGAAACGGAGAACGAAGAACGAAACGGAGTAACGAAGAAAGAAACGATGAAACGAAGAAAGAAACGGGGAAACGGAGAAAGAAATGGAGAAACGAAGAAATAAACGGAGAAGCGAAGAAAGAAACGGAGAAACGGAGAAAGAAACGGAGAAACGAAGAAATAAACGGAGAAAACGAAGAAAGATACGGAGAAACGAAGAAATAAATGGAGAAACGAAGAAATAAACGGAGAAACGAAGAATGAAACGGAGAAACAAAGAATAAATGGAGAAACGAAGAAATAAACGGAGAAACGTACAAAGAAACGGAGAAACGAAGAGAGAAACGGAGAAACGAAGAAAGAAACGGAGAAACGATCAAAGGAACGGAGAAACGAACAAAGAATCGGAGAAACGATGAAAGAAGCGGAGAAACGCAGAAATAAATGGAGAAACGAAGAAATAAACGGAGAAACGAACAAAGAAACGGAGAAACGAAGAGAGAAACGGAGAAACGAAGAAAGAAACGGAGAAACGATCAAAGGAACGGAGAAACGAACAAAGAATCGGAGAAACAAAGAAAGAAACGGAGAAACGCAGAGATAAATGGAGAAACGAAAAAATAAACGGAGAAACGAAGAATGAAACGGAGAAACGAAGAAAGAAACGGAGAAACGAAGAACGAAACGGAGTAACGAAGAAAGAAACGATGAAACGAAGAAAGAAACGGGAAACGGAGAAAGAAATGGAGAAACGAAGAAATAAACGGAGAAGCGAAGAAAGAAACGGAGAAACGGAGAAAGAACGGAGAAACGAAGAAATAAACGGAGAACGAAGAAAGATACGGAGAAACGAAGAAATAAATGGAGAAACGAAGAAATAACGGAGAAACGAAGAATGAACGGAGAAACAAAGAAATAAATGGAGAAACGAAGAAATAAACGGAGAAACGAACAAAGAAACGGAGAAACGAAGAGAGAAACGGAGAAACGAAGAAAGAAACGGAGAAACGATCAAAGGAACGGAGAAACGAACAAAGAATCGGAGAACGATGAAAGAAGCGGAGAAACGCAGAAATAAATGGAGAAACGAAGAAATAAACGGAGAAACGAACAAAGAAACGGAGAAACGAAGAGAGAAACGGAGAACGAAGAAAGAAACGGAGAAACGATCAAAGGAACGGAGAAACGAACAAAGAATCGGAGAAACAAAGAAAGAAACGGAGAAACGCAGAGATAAATGGGAGAAACGAAGAAATAAACGGAGAAACGAAGAATGAAACGGAGAAACGAAGAAAGAAACGACTAACGAAGAATGAAACGGAGAAACGAGAAAGAAACGGAGAAAGAAGAAAGATACGGAGAAACGATGAAATAAATGGAGAAACGAAGAAAGAAACGGAGTAACGAAGAAAGAAACGTAGAAACGAAGAAATAAATGGAGAAACGAAGAAAGAAACGAAGAAACGGAGAAATAAATGGAGAAACGAAGAAATAAATGGAGAAACGGAGAAAGAAACGAAGAAACGGAGAAATAAATGGAGAAACGAAGAAAGAAACGGAGAAACGAAGAAAGAAACGGAGAAACGAAGAACGAAACGGAGTAACGAAGAAAGAAACGATGAAACGAAGAAAGAAACGGGGAAACGAAGAAAGAAATGGAGAAACGAAGAAATAAACGGAGAAGAACGAAGAAAGAAACGGAGAAAGGAGAAAGAAACGGAGAAACGAAGAAATAAACGGAGAAACGAAGAAAGAATCGGAGAAACGAAGAAAGAAACGGAGAATCGGAGAAATAAATGGAGGAAACGAAGAAATAGACCGAGAAACGGAGAAAGAAACGGAGAAGCGAACAAAGGAACGGAGAAACGAAGAAAGAAACGGAGAAACGACAAAGAAACGGGGATACGAAGAAAGAAACGGAGAAACGAAGGAAGAAACGAAGAAAGAAACGGAGAAACGAAGGAAGAAACGAAGAAGAAACGAGAGAACGGAGAAATAATGGAGAAACGAAGAAATAAACGGAGAAACGGACCAGGAAACGGAGAAAGAAACGAGAGTCGAAGAAAGAAATGGAGAAACGAAGAAAGAAACGGGGATACGAAGAAAGAACGGCGAAACGAAGAAAGAAACGAAGAAAGAAACGAGAAACGAAGGAAGAAACGAAGAAAGAAACGGAGAATCGGA
>NW_027479820.1:0-62715 GCF_051014685.1 Ptiloglossa arizonensis
TATACGTTGTACGTCATACGTTATACGTTATACGTTATACGTTATACGTTTTACGTTATACGTTATACGTTATACGTTACACGTTATACGTTATGCGTTATACGTTATACGTTATACGTTATACGTTATACGTTATACGTTATACGTTATACGCTATAGGTTATACGTTATACGTTATACGTTATACGTTATACGTTATACGTTATACGTTATACGTTATACGTTATACCTTATACGTTATACGTTATACGTTATACGTTACACGTTATTCGTAATACATTATACGTGATACGGTATACGTTGTACGTCATACGTTATACGTTATACGTTATACGTTATACGTTATACGTTATACGTTATACGTTATACGATATACGTTACACGTTATTCGTAATACATTATACGTGATACGGTATACGTTGTACGTCATACGTTATACGTTATACGTTATACGTTATACGTTATACGTTATATAATACGTTATGCCTTATACGTTTTACGTTATTCGTTATACGTTATACGTTATACGTTATACGTTATACGTTATACGTTATACGTTATACGTTATACGTTATACCCTATACGTTATACGTTATACGTTATACGTTATACGTTATACGTTATAGGTCATACCTTATACGTGATACGTCATACGTTAGACGTTATGCGTTATACGTTATACGTTATACGTTATACGTTATACGTTATACGTTATACGTTATACGTTATACGTTATACGTTATACGTTATACGTTATACGTTATACGTTATACGTTATACGTGATACGTTATACGTGATACGTTATACGTTATGCGTTATACGTTTTACGTTATACGTTATACGTTATACGTTATACGTTATACGTTTTACGATATACGTTATACGTTATACGTTATACGCTATACGTTATACGTTATACGTTACACGTTATACGTTTTACGATATACGTTATACGTTATACGTTATACGTTATGCGTTATACGTTATACGTTATACGTTATACGTTATACGTTATACGTTATACGTTACACGTTATTCGTAATACATTATACGTGATACGGTATACGTTGTACGTCATACGTTATACGTTATACGTTATACGTTATACGTTTTACGTTATACGTTATACGTTATACGTTACACGTTATACGTTATGCGTTATACGTTATACGTTATACGTTATACGTTATACGTTATACGTTATACGTTATACGCTATAGGTTATACGTTATACGTTAAACGTTATACGTTATACGTTATACGTTATACGTTATACGTTATACGTTATACGTTATACGTTATACGTTATACGTTATACGTTATACCTTATACGTTATACGTTATACGTTATAGGTTATACGTTATACGTTATACGTTATACGTTATACGTTATACGCTATACGTTATACGTTATACGTTATACGTTTTACGTTATACGTTATACGTTATACATTATACGTTATACGTTATACGTTATACGTTATACGTTATACGTTATACGTTATACGTTATAGGTTATACGTTATACGTTATACGTTATACGTTATACTTTATACGTTATACGTTATACGTTATACGTTATACGTTATACGTTATACGTTATACGGTATACGTTATACGTTATACGTTATACGTTATACGTTATACGTTATACGTTATACGTTATACGTTATACGTTATACGTTATACGTTATACGTTATACGTTATACGTTATACGTTATACGTTATACGTTATACCTTATACGTTATACGTTATACGTTATACGTTATACGTTATACGTTATACGTTATACGTTATACGTTATACGTTATACGCTATACGTTATACGTTATACGTTACACGTTATTCGTAATACATTATACGTGATACGGTATACGTTGTACGTCATACGTTATACGTTATACGTTATACGTTATACGTTTTACGTTATACGTTATACGTTATACGTTACACGTTATACGTTACACGTTATACGTTTTACGATATACGTTATACGTTATACGTTATACGTTATGCGTTATACGTTATACGTTATACGTTATACGTTATACGTTATACGTTATACGTTATACGCTATAGGTTATACGTTATACGTTATACGTTATACGTTATACGTTATACGTTATACGTTATACGTTATACGTTATACCTTATACGTTATACGTTATACGTTATAGGTTATACGTTATACGTTATACGTTACACGTTATACGTTATACGCTATACGTTATACGTTATACGTTATACGTTTTACGTTATACGTTATACGTTATACATTATACGTTATACGTTATACGTTATACGTTATACGTTATACGTTATACGTTATACGTTACACGTTATTCGTAATACATTATACATGATACGGTATACGTTGTACGTCATACGTTATACGTTATACGTTATACGTTATACGTTATACGTTATACGTTATACGTTATACGTTATACGTTATACGTTACACGTTATTCGTAATACATTATACGTGATACGGTATACGTTGTACGTCATACGTTATACGTTATACGTTATACGTTATACGTTATACGTTATATAATACGTTATGCCTTATACGTTTTACGTTATTCGTTATACGTTATACGTTATACGTTATACGTTTTACGTTATACGTTATACGTTATACGTTATACGTTATACGTTATACGTTAAACGTTATTCGTAATACATTATACGTGATACGGTATACGTTGTACGTCATACGTTATACGTTATACGTTATACGTTATACGTTATACGTTATACGGTATACGATATACGTAATACGTTATACGTTATACGTTATACGTTATACGATATACGTTATACGTTATACGTTATACGTTATACGTCATAGGTTATACGTTATACGTTATTCGTTAGGCGTTATACGTTATACGTTATACGTTATACGTTATACGTTATACGTTATACGTTATACGTTATACGTTATACGTTATACGTTATACGTTATACGTTATACGTTATACGTTATACATTGTACGTTATACGTTATACGTTATACCTTATACGTTATACGTTATACGTTATACGTTATACGGTATACGTTATACGTTATGCGTTATACGTTTTACGTTATACGTTATACGTTATACGTTATACGTTATACGTTATACGTTATACGTTATACGTTATACGTTATACGTTAAACGTTATTCGTAATACATTATACGTGATACGGTATACGTTGTACGTCATACGTTATACGTTATACGTTATACGTTATACGTTATACGTTATACGTTTTACGTTATACGTTATACGTTATACATTGTACGTTATACGTTATACGTTATATCTCATACGTTATACGTTATACGTTATACGTTATACGGTATACGTTATACGTTATGCGTTATACGTTTTACGTTATACGTTATACGTTATACGTTATACGTTTTACGTTATACGTTATACGTCATACGTTATACGTTATACGTTATACGTTATACGTTATACGTTATACGTTATACGTTATACGTTACACGTTATACGTTATACGTTATACGCTATACGTTATACGTTATACGTTACACGTTATTCGTAATACATTATACGTGATACGGTATACGTTGTACGTCATACGTTATACGTTATACGTTATACGTTATACGTTTTACGTTATACGTTATACGTTATACGTTACACGTTATACGTTATGCGTTATACGTTATACGTTATACGTTATACGTTATACGTTATACGTTATACGTTATACGTTATACGCTATAGGTTATACGTTATACGTTATACGTTATACGTTATACGTTATACGTTATACGTTATACGTTATACGTTATACCTTATACGTTATACGTTATACGTTATACGTTACACGTTATTCGTAATACATTATACGTGATACGGTATACGTTGTACGTCATACGTTATACGTTATACGTTATACGTTATACGTTATACGTTATACGTTATACGTTATACGATATACGTTACACGTTATTCGTAATACATTATACGTGATACGGTATACGTTGTACGTCATACGTTATACGTTATACGTTATACGTTATACGTTATACGTTATATAATACGTTATGCCTTATACGTTTTACGTTATTCGTTATACGTTATACGTTATACGTTATACGTTATACGTTATACGTTATACGTTATACGTTATACGTTATACCCTATACGTTATACGTTATACGTTATACGTTATACGTTATACGTTATAGGTCATACCTTATACGTGATACGTCATACGTTAGACGTTATGCGTTATACGTTATACGTTATACGTTATACGTTATACGTTATACGTTATACGTTATACGTTATACGTTATACGTTATACGTTATACGTTATACGTTATACGTTATACGTTATACGTTATACGTGATACGTTATACGTGATACGTTATACGTTATGCGTTATACGTTTTACGTTATACGTTATACGTTATACGTTATACGTTTTACGATATACGTTATACGTTATACGTTATACGCTATACGTTATACGTTATACGTTACACGTTATACGTTTTACGATATACGTTATACGTTATACGTTATACGTTTTGCGTTATACGTTATACGTTATACGTTATACGTTATACGTTATACGTTATACGTTATACGCTATAGGTTATACGTTATACGTTATACGTTATACGTTATACGTTATACGTTATACGTTATACGTTATACGTTATACCTTATACGTTATACGTTATACGTTATAGGTTATACGTTATACGTTATACGTTATACGTTATACGTTATACGCTATACGTTATACGTTATACGTTATACGTTTTACGTTATACGTTATACCTTATACGTTATACGTTATACGTTATACGTTACACGTTATTCGTAATACATTATACGTGATACGGTATACGTTGTACGTCATACGTTATACGTTATACGTTATACGTTATACGTTATACGTTATACGTTATACGTTATACGATATACGTTACACGTTATTCGTAATACATTATACGTGATACGGTATACGTTGTACGTCATACGTTATACGTTATACGTTATACGTTATACGTTATACGTTATATAATACGTTATGCCTTATACGTTTTACGTTATTCGTTATACGTTATACGTTATACGTTATACGTTATACGTTATACGTTATACGTTATACGTTATACGTTATACCCTATACGTAATACGTTATACGTTATACGTTATAGGTCATACCTTATACGTGATACGTCATACGTTAGACGTTATGCGTTATACGTTATACGTTATACGTTATACGTTATACGTTATACGTTATACGTTATACGTTATACGTTATACGTTATACGTTATACGTTATACGTTATACGTTATACGTTATACGTGATACGTTATACGTGATACGTTATACGTTATGCGTTATACGTTTTACGTTATACGTTATACGTTATACGTTATACGTTTTACGATATACGTTATACGTTATACGTTATACGCTATACGTTATACGTTATACGTTACACGTTATACGTTTTACGATATACGTTATACGTTATACGTTATACGTTTTGCGTTATACGTTATACGTTATACGTTATACGTTATACGTTATACGTTATACGTTATACGCTATAGGTTATACGTTATACGTTATACGTTATACGTTATACGTTATACGTTATACGTTATACGTTATACGTTATACCTTATACGTTATACGTTATACGTTATAGGTTATACGTTATACGTTATACGTTTTACGTTATACGTTATACGCTATACGTTATACGTTATACGTTATACGTTTTACGTTATACGTTATACGTTATACATTATACGTTATACGTTATACGTTATACGTTATACGTTATACGTTATACGTTATACGTTATAGGTTATACGTTATACGTTATACGTTATACGTTATACTTTATACGTTATACGTTATACGTTATACGTTATACGTTATACGTTATACGTTATACGGTATACGTTATACGTTATACGTTATACGTTATACGTTATACGTTATACGTTATACGTTATACGTTATACGTTATACGTTATACGTTATACGTTATACGTTATACGTTATACGTTATACGTTATACGTTATACCTTATACGTTATACGTTATACGTTATACGTTATACGTTATACGTTATACGTTATACGTTATACGTTATACGCTATACGTTATACGTTATACGTTACACGTTATTCGTAATACATTATACGTGATACGGTATACGTTGTACGTCATACGTTATACGTTATACGTTATACGTTATACGTTTTACGTTATACGTTATACGTTATACGTTACACGTTATACGTTACACGTTATACGTTTTACGATATACGTTATACGTTATACGTTATACGTTATGCGTTATACGTTATACGTTATACGTTATACGTTATACGTTATACGTTATACGTTATACGTTATACGCTATAGGTTATACGTTATACGTTATACGTTATACGTTATACGTTATACGTTATACGTTATACGTTATACGTTATACCTTATACGTTATACGTTATACGTTATAGGTTATACGTTATACGTTATACGTTATACGTTATACGTTATACGCTATACGTTATACGTTATACGTTATACGTTTTACGTTATACGTTATACGTTATACATTATACGTTATACGTTATACGTTATACGTTATACGTTATACGTTATACGTTATACGTTACACGTTATTCGTAATACATTATACATGATACGGTATACGTTGTACGTCATACGTTATACGTTATACGTTATACGTTATACGTTATACGTTATACGTTATACGTTATACGTTATACGTTATACGTTACACGTTATTCGTAATACATTATACGTGATACGGTATACGTTGTACGTCATACGTTATACGTTATACGTTATACGTTATACGTTATACGTTATATAATACGTTATGCCTTATACGTTTTACGTTATTCGTTATACGTTATACGTTATACGTTATACGTTTTACGTTATACGTTATACGTTATACGTTATACGTTATACGTTATACGTTAAACGTTATTCGTAATACATTATACGTGATACGGTATACGTTGTACGTCATACGTTATACGTTATACGTTATACGTTATACGTTATACGTTATACGGTATACGATATACGTAATACGTTATACGTTATACGTTATACGTTATACGATATACGTTATACGTTATACGTTATACGTTATACGTCATAGGTTATACGTTATACGTTATTCGTTAGGCGTTATACGTTATACGTTATACGTTATACGTTATACGTTATACGTTATACGTTATACGTTATACGTTATACGTTATACGTTATACGTTATACGTTATACGTTATACGTTATACGTTATACGTTATACATTGTACGTTATACGTTATACGTTATACCTTATACGTTATACGTTATACGTTATACGTTATACGGTATACGTTATACGTTATGCGTTATACGTTTTACGTTATACGTTATACGTTATACGTTATACGTTATACGTTATACGTTATACGTTATACGTTATACGTTAAACGTTATTCGTAATACATTATACGTGATACGGTATACGTTGTACGTCATACGTTATACGTTATACGTTATACGTTATACGTTATACGTTATACGTTTTACGTTATACGTTATACGTTATACATTGTACGTTATACGTTATACGTTATATCTCATACGTTATACGTTATACGTTATACGTTATACGGTATACGTTATACGTTATGCGTTATACGTTTTACGTTATACGTTATACGTTATACGTTATACGTTTTACGTTATACGTTATACGTCATACGTTATACGTTATACGTTATACGTTATACGTTATACGTTATACGTTATACGTTATACGTTACACGTTATACGTTATACGTTATACGCTATACGTTATACGTTATACGTTACACGTTATTCGTAATACATTATACGTGATACGGTATACGTTGTACGTCATACGTTATACGTTATACGTTATACGTTATACGTTTTACGTTATACGTTATACGTTATACGTTACACGTTATACGTTATGCGTTATACGTTATACGTTATACGTTATACGTTATACGTTATACGTTATACGTTATACGCTATAGGTTATACGTTATACGTTATACGTTATACGTTATACGTTATACGTTATACGTTATACGTTATACGTTATACCTTATACGTTATACGTTATACGTTATACGTTACACGTTATTCGTAATACATTATACGTGATACGGTATACGTTGTACGTCATACGTTATACGTTATACGTTATACGTTATACGTTATACGTTATACGTTATACGTTATACGATATACGTTACACGTTATTCGTAATACATTATACGTGATACGGTATACGTTGTACGTCATACGTTATACGTTATACGTTATACGTTATACGTTATACGTTATATAATACGTTATGCCTTATACGTTTTACGTTATTCGTTATACGTTATACGTTATACGTTATACGTTTTACGTTATACGTTATACGTTATACATTGTACGTTATACGTTATACGTTATACCTTATACGTTATACGTTATACGTTATACGTTATACGGTATACGTTATACGTTATGCGTTATACGTTTTACGTTATGCGTTATACGTTATACGTTATACGTTTTACGTTATACGTTATACGTTATACGTTATACGTTATACGTTATACGTTATACGTTATACGTTATACGTTATACGTTATACGTTATACGTTATACGTTATACGATATACGTTATACGTTATACGTTATACGTTATACCCTATACGTTATACGTTATACGTTATACGTTATACGTTATACGTTATAGGTCATACCTTATACGTTATACGTTATAGGTCATACCTTATACGTGATACGTCATACGTTAGACGTTATGCGTTATACGTTATACGTTATACGTTATACGTTATACGTTATACGTTATACGTTATACGTTATACGTTATACGTTATACGTTATACGTTATACGTTATACGTTATACGTTATACGTTATACGTTATACGTCATACGTTATACGATATACGTTATAGGTCATACCTTATACGTTATACGTTATACGTTATACGTTATACGTTATACGTTATACGTTATACGTTATACGTTATACCTTATACGTTATACGTTATAGGTCATACCTTATACGTGATACGTCATACGTTAGACGTTATGCGTTATACGTTATACGTTATACGTTATACGTTATACGTTATACGTTATACGTTATACGTTATACGTTATACGTTATACGTTATACGTTATACGTTATACGTTATACGTTATACGTTATACGTTATACGTTATACGTTATACGTTATACGCTATACGTTATACGTTATACGTTATACGTTATACGTTATACGTTATACGTTATACGTTATACGTTATACGTTATACGTTATACGTTATACGTTATACGTTATACGTTATACGTTATACCTTATACGTTATACGTTATACGTTATACGTTATACGTTATACGTTATACGTTATACGTTCTGCGTTACACGTCATACGTTATACGTTAAATGTTATACGTCATAGGTTATACGATACACGTTATACGTTATACGTTATACGTTATACGTTATACGTTATACGTTATACGTTATACGTTATACCCTATACGTTATACGTTATACGTTATACGTTATACGTTATACGTTATAGGTCATACCTTATACGTGATACGTCATACGTTAGACGTTATACGTTATACGTTATACGTTATACGTTATACGTTATACGTTATACGTTATACGTTATACGTTATACGTTATACGTTATACGTTATACGTTATACGTTATACGTTATACGTTATACGTTATACGTTATACGTTATACGCTATACGTTATACGTTATACGTTATACGTTATACGTTATACGTTATACGTTATACGTTATACGTTATACGTTATACGTTATACGTTATACGTTATACGTTATACGTTATACGTTATACGTTATACGTTATACGTTATACGTTATACGTTATACGTTATACGTTATACGTTATACGTTATACGTTATACGTTATACGTTATACGTTATACGTTATACGTTATACGTTATACGTTATACGTTATACGTTATACGTTATACGTTACACGTTATTCGTAATACATTATACGTGATACGGTATACGTTGTACGTCATACGTTATACGTTATACGTTATACGTTATACGTTATACGTTATACGTTATACGTTATACGATATACGTTACACGTTATTCGTAATACATTATACGTGATACGGTATACGTTGTACGTCATACGTTATACGTTATACGTTATACGTTATACGTTATACGTTATATAATACGTTATGCCTTATACGTTTTACGTTATTCGTTATACGTTATACGTTATACGTTATACGTTTTACGTTATACGTTATACGTTATACATTGTACGTTATACGTTATACGTTATACCTTATACGTTATACGTTATACGTTATACGTTATACGGTATACGTTATACGTTATGCGTTATACGTTTTACGTTATGCGTTATACGTTATACGTTATACGTTTTACGTTATACGTTATACGTTATACGTTATACGTTATACGTTATACGTTATACGTTATACGTTATACGTTATACGTTATACGTTATACGTTATACGATATACGTTATACGTTATACGTTATACGTTATACCCTATACGTTATACGTTATACGTTATACGTTATACGTTATACGTTATACGTTATAGGTCATACCTTATACGTTATACGTTATAGGTCATACCTTATACGTGATACGTCATACGTTAGACGTTATGCGTTATACGTTATACGTTATACGTTATACGTTATACGTTATACGTTATACGTTATACGTTATACGTTATACGTTATACGTTATACGTTATACGTTATACGTTATACGTTATACGTTATACGTTATACGTTATACGTTATACGTTATACGTTATACGTTATACGATATACGTTATAGGTCATACCTTATACGTGATACGTCATACGTTATACGTTATACGTTATACGTTATACGTTATACGTTATACGTTATACGTTATACGTTATACGTTATACCCTATACGTTATACGTTATACGTTATACGTTATACGTTATACGTTATAGGTCATACCTTATACGTGATACGTCATACGTTAGACGTTATGCGTTATACGTTATACGTTATACGTTATACGTTATACGTTATACGTTATACGTTATACGTTATACGTTATACGTTATACGTTATACGTTATACGTTATACGTTATACGTTATACGTTATACGCTATACGTTATACGTTATACGTTATACGTTATACGTTATACGTTATACGTTATACGTTATACGTTATACGTTATACGTTATACGTTATACGTTATACGTTATACGTTATACGTTATACGTTATACGTTATACGTTATACGTTATACGTTATACGTTATACGTTATACGTTATACGTTATACGTTATACGTTATACGTTATACGTTATACGTTCTGCGTTACACGTCATACGTTATACGTTAAATGTTATACGTCATAGGTTATACGATACACGTTATACGTTATACGTTATACGTTATACGTTATACGTTATACGTTATACGTTATACGTTATACCCTATACGTTATACGTTATACGTTATACGTTATACGTTATACGTTATAGGTCATACCTTATACGTGATACGTCATACGTTAGACGTTATGCGTTATACGTTATACGTTATACGTTATACGTTATACGTTATACGTTATACGTTATACGTTATACGTTATACGTTATACGTTATACGTTATACGTTATACGTTATACGCTATACGTTATACGTTATACGTTATACGTTATACGTTATACGTTATACGTTATACGTTATACGTTATACGTTATACGTTATACGTTATACGTTATACGTTATACGTTATACGTTATACGTTATACGTTATACGTTATACGTTATACGTTATACGTTATACGTTATACGTTATACGTTCTGCGTTACACGTCATACGTTATACGTTAAAAGTTATACGTTATACGTTATACGTTATAGGTCATACCTTATACGTGATACGTCATACGTTAGACGTTATGCGTTATACGTTATACGTTATACGTTATACGTTATACGTTATACGTTATACGTTATACGTTATACGTTATACGTTATACGTTATACGTTATACGTTATACGTTATACGTTATACGTTATACGTTATACGTTATACGTTATACGTTATACGTTATACGCTATACGTTATACGTTATACGTTATACGTTATACGTTATACGTTATACGTTATACGTTATACGTTATACGTTATACGTGATACGTTATACGTGATACGTTATACGTTATGCGTTATACGTTTTACGTTATACGTTATACGTTATACGTTATACGTTTTACGATATACGTTATACGTTATACGTTATACGCTATACGTTATACGTTATACGTTATACGTTATACGTTATACGTTTTACGTTATACGTTATACGTCATACGTTATACGTTATACGTTATACGTTATACGTTATACGTTATACGTTATACGTTATACGTTATACGTTATACGTTATACGTTATACGTTATACGTTATACGTTATACGTTATACGTTATACGTTATACGCTATACGTTATACGTTATACGTTACACGTTATTCGTAATACATTACACGTGATACGGTATACGTTGTACGTCATACGTTATACGTTATACGTTATACGTTATACGTTTTACGTTATACGTTATACGTTATACGTTACACGTTATACGTTACACGTTATACGTTTTACGATATACGTTATACGTTATACGTTATACGTTAAACGTTATGCGTTATACGTTATACGTTATACGTTATACGTTATACGTTATACGTTATACGTTATACGTTATACGCTATAGGTTATACGTTATACGTTATACGTTATACGTTATACGTTATACGTTATACGTTATACGTTATACGTTATACCTTATACGTTATACGTTATACGTTATAGGTTATACGTTATACGTTATACGTTATACGTTATACGTTATACGCTATACGTTATACGTTATACGTTATACGTTTTACGTTATACGTTATACGTTATACATTATACGTTATACGTTATACGTTATACGTTATACGTTATACGTTATACGTTATACGTTATACGTTACACGTTATTCGTAATACATTATACGTGATACGGTATACGTTGTACGTCATACGTTATACGTTATACGTTATACGTTATACGTTATACGTTATACGTTATACGTTATACGTTACACGTTATTCGTAATACATTATGCGTGATACGGTATACGTTGTACGTCATACGTTATACGTTATACGTTATACGTTATACGTAATACGTTATATAATACGTTATGCCTTATACGTTTTACGTTATTCATTATACGTTATACGTTATACGTTATACGTTTTACGTTATACGTTATACGTTATACATTGTACGTTATACGTTATACGTTATACCTTATACGTTATACGTTATACGGTATACGTTATACGTTATGCGTTATACGTTTTACATTATACGTTATACGTTATACGTTATACGTTTTACGATATACGTTATACGTTATAGGTTATACGCTATACGTTATACGTTATACGTTATACGTTATACGTTATACGTTATACGTTTTACGTTATACGTTATACGTTATACGTTATACGTTATACGTTATACGTTATACGTTATACGTTATACGTTATACGTTATACGTTATACGTTATACGTTATACGTTATACGATATACGTTATACGTTATACGTTATACGTTATACCCTATACGTTATACGTTATACGTTATACGTTATACGTTTTACGTTATACGTTATACATTGTACGTTATACGTTATACGTTATACGTTATACCTTATACGTTATACGTTATACGTTATACGGTATACGTTATACGTTATGCGTTATACGTTTTACGTTATGCGTTATACGTTATACGTTATACGTTTTACGTTATACGTTATACGTTATACGTTATACGTTATACGTTATACGTTATACGTTATACGTTATACGTTATACGTTATACGTTATACGATATACGTTATAGGTCATACCTTATACGTGATACGTCATACGTTATACGTTATACGTTATACGTTATACGTTATACGTTATACGTTATACGTTATACGTTATACGTTATACCCTATACGTTATACGTTATACGTTATACGTTATACGTTATACGTTATAGGTCATACCTTATACGTGATACGTCATACGTTAGACGTTATGCGTTATACGTTATACGTTATACGTTATACGTTATACGTTATACGTTATACGTTATACGTTATACGTTATACGTTATACGTTATACGTTATACGTTATATGTTATACGTTATACGTTATACGCTATACGTTATACGTTATACGTTATACGTTATACGTTATACGTTATACGTTATACGTTATACGTTATACGTTATACGTTATACGTTATACGTTATACGTTATACGTTATACGTTATACGTTATACGTTATACGTTATACGTTATACGTTATACGTTATACGTTATACGTTATACGTTCTGCGTTACACGTCATACGTTATACGTTAAATGTTATACGTCATAGGTTATACGATACACGTTATACGTTATACGTTATACGTTATACGTTATACGTTATACGTTATACGTTATACGTTATACCCTATACGTTATACGTTATACGTTATACGTTATACGTTATACGTTATAGGTCATACCTTATACGTGATACGTCATACGTTAGACGTTATGCGTTATACGTTATACGTTATACGTTATACGTTATACGTTATACGTTATACGTTATGCGTTATACGTTATACGTTATACGTTATACGTTATACGTTATACGTTATACGCTATACGTTATACGTTATACGTTATACGTTATACGTTATACGTTATACGTTATACGTTATACGTTATACGTTATACGTTATACGTTATACGTTATACGTTATACGTTATACGTTATACGTTATACGTTATACGTTATACGTTATACGTTATACGTTATACGTTATACGTTATACGTTCTGCGTTACACGTCATACGTTATACGTTAAAAGTTATACGTTATACGTTATACGTTATAGGTCATACCTTATACGTGATACGTCATACGTTAGACGTTATGCGTTATACGTTATACGTTATACGTTATACGTGATACGTGATACGTTATACGTTATGCGTTATACGTTTTACGTTATACGTTATACGTTATACGTTATACGTTTTACGATATACGTTATACGTTATACGTTATACGCTATACGTTATACGTTATACGTTATACGTTATACGTTATACGTTTTACGTTATACGTTATACGTCATACGTTATACGTTATACGTTATACGTTATACGTTATACGTTATACGTTATACGTTATACGTTATACGTTATACGTTATACGTTATACGTTATACGTTATACGTTATACGTTATACGTTATACGTTATACGCTATACGTTATACGTTATACGTTACACGTTATTCGTAATACATTATACGTGATACGGTATACGTTGTACGTCATACGTTATACGTTATACGTTATACGTTATACGTTTTACGTTATACGTTATACGTTATACGTTACACGTTATACGTTACACGTTATACGTTTTACGATATACGTTATACGTTATACGTTATACGTTAAACGTTATGCGTTATACGTTATACGTTATACGTTATACGTTATACGTTATACGTTATACGTTATACGCTATAGGTTATACGTTATACGTTATACGTTATACGTTATACGTTATACGTTATACGTTATACGTTATACGTTATACCTTATACGTTATACGTTATACGTTATAGGTTATACGTTATACGTTATACGTTATACGTTATACGTTATACGCTATACGTTATACGTTATACGTTATACGTTTTACGTTATACGTTATACGTTATACATTATACGTTATACGTTATACGTTATACGTTATACGTTATACGTTATACGTTATACGTTATACGTTACACGTTATTCGTAATACATTATACGTGATACGGTATACGTTGTACGTCATACGTTATACGTTATACGTTATACGTTATACGTTATACGTTATACGTTATACGTTATACGTTACACGTTATTCGTAATACATTATGCGTGATACGGTATACGTTGTACGTCATACGTTATACGTTATACGTTATACGTTATACGTAATACGTTGTATAATACGTTATGCCTTATACGTTTTACGTTATTCATTATACGTTATACGTTATACGTTATACGTTTTACGTTATACGTTATACGTTATACATTGTACGTTATACGTTATACGTTATACCTTATACGTTATACGTTATACGGTATACGTTATACGTTATGCGTTATACGTTTTACATTATACGTTATACGTTATACGTTATACGTTTTACGATATACGTTATACGTTATAGGTTATACGCTATACGTTATACGTTATACGTTATACGTTATACGTTATACGTTATACGTTTTACGTTATACGTTATACGTTATACGTTATACGTTATACGTTATACGTTATACGTTATACGTTATACCTTATACGTTATACGTTATACGTTATACGATATACGTTATACGTTATACGTTATACGTTATACGTTATACGTTATACGTTATACGTTATACGATATACGTGATACGTTATACGTTATACGTTATACGTCATAGGTTATACGTTACACGTTATTCGTTAGGCGTTATACGTTATACGTTATACGTTAAACGTTATACGTTATACGTTATACGTTATACGGTATACGATATACGTAATACGTTATACGTTATACGTTATACGTTATACGATATACGTTATACGTTATACGTTATACGTTATACGTCATAGGTTATACGTTATACGTTATTCGTTAGGCGTTATACGTTATACGTTATACGTTATACGTTATACGTTATACGTTATACGTTATACGTTATACGTTATACGTTATACGTTATACGTTATACGTTATACGTTATACATTGTACGTTATACGTTATACGTTATACCTTATACGTTATACGTTATACGTTATACGTTATACGGTATACGTTATACGTTATGCGTTATACGTTTTACGTTATACGTTATACGTTATACGTTATACGTTATACGTTATACGTTATACGTTATACGTTATACGTTATACGTTAAACGTTATTCGTAATACATTATACGTGATACGGTATACGTTGTACGTCATACGTTATACGTTATACGTTATACGTTATACGTTATACGTTATACGTTATACGTTTTACGTTATACGTTATACGTTATACATTGTACGTTATACGTTATACGTTATATCTTATACGTTATACGTTATACGTTATACGTTATACGGTATACGTTATACGTTATGCGTTATACGTTTTACGTTATACGTTATACGTTATACGTTATACGTTTTACGTTATACGTTATACGTCATACGTTATACGTTATACGTTATACGTTATACGTTATACGTTATACGTTATACGTTATACGTTACACGTTATACGTTATACGTTATACGCTATACGTTATACGTTATACGTTACACGTTATTCGTAATACATTATACGTGATACGGTATACGTTGTACGTCATACGTTATACGTTATACGTTATACGTTATACGTTTTACGTTATACGTTATACGTTATACGTTACACGTTATACGTTATGCGTTATACGTTATACGTTATACGTTATACGTTATACGTTATACGTTATACGTTATACGTTATACGCTATAGGTTATACGTTATACGTTATACGTTATACGTTATACGTTATACGTTATACGTTATACGTTATACGTTATACCTTATACGTTATACGTTATACGTTATACGTTACACGTTATTCGTAATACATTATACGTGATACGGTATACGTTGTACGTCATACGTTATACGTTATACGTTATACGTTATACGTTATACGTTATACGTTATACGTTACACGTTATTCGTAATACATTATACGTGATACGGTATACGTTGTACGTCATACGTTATACGTTATACGTTATACGTTATACGTTATACGTTATATAATACGTTATGCCTTATACGTTTTACGTTATTCGTTATACGTTATACGTTATACGTTATACGTTTTACGTTATACGTTATACGTTATACATTGTACGTTATACGTTATACGTTATACCTTATACGTTATACGTTATACGTTATACGTTATACGGTATACGTTATACGTTATGCGTTATACGTTTTACGTTATGCGTTATACGTTATACGTTATACGTTTTACGTTATACGTTATACGTCATACGTTATACGTTATACGTTATACGTTATACGTTATACGTTATACGTTATACATTATACGTTATACGTTATACGTTATACGTTATACGTTATACGTCATACGTTATACGTTATGCGTTATACGTTATACGTTATACGTTATACGTTATACGTTATACGTTATACGTTATACGTTATACGTTATACGTTATACGTTATACGTTATACGTTATACGTTATACCTTATACGTTATACGTTATACGTTATACGTTATACGTTATACGTTATACGTTATACGTTATGCGTTATACGTTATACGTTATACGTTATACGTTATACGTTATACGTTATACGTTATACGTTATACGCTATAGGTTATACGTTATACGTTGTACGTTATACGTTATGCGTTATACGTTATACGTTATACGTTATACGTTATACGTTATACGTTATACGTTATACGTTATACGTTATACGTTATACGTTATACGTTATACATTATACGTTATGCGTTATACGTTATACGTTATACGTTATACGTTATACGTTATACGTTATACGTTATACGCTATAGGTTATACGTTATACGTTATACGTTATACGTCATACGTTATACGTTATACGTTATACGTTATACGTTATACCTTATACGTTATACGTTATACGTTATACGTTATACGTTATACGCTATACGTTATACGTTATACGTTATACGCTATACGTTATACGTTATACGTTATACGTTTTACGTTATACGTTATACGTTATACATTATACGTTATACGTTATACGTTATACGTTATACGTTATACGTTATACGTTATACGTTATACGTTATACGTTACACGTTATTCGTAATACATTATACGTGATACGGTATACGTTGTACGCCATACGTTATACGTTATACGTTATACGTTATACGTTATACGTTATACGTTATACGTTACACGTTATTCGTAATACATTATACGTGATACGGTATACGTTGTACGTCATACGTTATACGTTATACGTTATACGTTATACGTTATACGTTATACGTTATATAATACGTTATGCCTTATACGTTTTACGTTATTCGTTATACGTTATACGTTATACGTTATACGTTTTACGTTATACGTTATACGTTATACATTGTACGTTATACGTTATACGTTATACCTTATACGTTATACGTTATACGGTATACGTTATACGTTATGCGTTATACGTTTTACATTATACGTTATACGTTATACGTTATACGTTTTACAATATACGTTATACGTTATACGTTATACGCTATACGTTATACGTTATACGTTATACGTTATACGTTATACGTTTTACGTTATACGTTATACGTTATACGTTATACGTTATACGTTATACGTTATACGTTATACGTTATACCTTATACGTTATACGTTATACGTTATACGATATACGTTATACGTTATACGTTATACGTTATACGTTATACGTTATACGTTATACGTTATACGATATACGTGATACGTTATACGTTATACGTTATACGTCATAGGTTATACGTTACACGTTATTCGTTAGGCGCTATACGTTATACGTTATACGTTATACGTTATACGTTATACGTTATACGTTATACGTTATACGTTATACGTTATACGTTATACGTTATACGTTATACGTTATACGCTATACGTTATACGTTATACGTTATACGTTATACGTTATACGTTTTACGTTATACGTAATACGTTATACGTTATACGTTATACGATATACGTTATACGTTATACGTTATACGTTATACGTCATAGGTTATACGTTATACTTTATTCGTTAGGCGTTATACGTTATACGTTATACGTTATAGGTCATACCTTATACGTGATACGTCATACGTTAGACGTTATGCGTTATACGTTATACGTTATACGTTATACGTTATACGTTATACGTTATACGTTATACGTTATACGTTATACGTTATACGTTATACGTTATACGTTATACGTTATACGTTATACGTTATACGTTATACGTTATACGTTATACGTTATACGTTATACGTTATACGTTATACGTTATACGTTATACGTTATACGTTATACGTTATAGGTTATACGTTATACGTTATACGTTATACGTTATAGGTCATACCTTATACGTGATACGTCATACGTTATACGTTATACGTTATACGTTATACCTCATACGTTATACGTTATACGTTATACGTTATACCTTATACGTTATACGTTATACGTTATACGTTATACGTTATACGTTATACGTTATACGTTATACGTTATACGTTATACGTTATACGTTATACGTTATACGTTATACGTTATACGTTATACGTTATACGTTATACGTTATACGTTATACGTTATACGTTATACGTTATACGTTATACGTTATACGTTATACGTTATACGTTATACGTTATACGATATACGTTATACGTTATACCCTATACGTTATACGTTATACGTTATACGTTATACGTTATACGTTATAGGTCATACCTTATACGTTATACGTTATAGGTCATACCTTATACGTGATACGTCATACGTTAGACGTTATGCGTTATACGTTATACGTTATACGTTATACGTTATACGTTATACGTTATACGTTATACGTTATACGTTATACGTTATACCCTATACGTTATACTTTATACGTTATACGTTATACGTTATACGTTATAGGTCATACCTTATACGTGATACGTCATACGTTAGACGTTATGCGTTATACGTTATACGTTATACGTTATACGATATACGTTATACGTTATACGTTATACGTTATACGTTATACGTTATACGCTATACGTTATACGTTATACGTTATACGTTATACGTTATACGTTATACGTTATACGTTATACGTTATACGTTATACGTTATACGTTATACGTTATACGTTATACGTTATACGTTATACGTTATACGTTATACGTTATACGTTATACGTTATACGTTATACGTTATACGTTATACGTTATACGTTATACGTTATACGTTCTGCGTTACACGTCATACGTTATACGTTAAATGTTATACGTCATAGGTTATACGATACACGTTATACGTTATACGTTATACGTTATACGTTATACGTTATACGTTATACGTTATACGTTATACGTTATACGTTATACGTTATACGTTATACGTTATACGTTATACGTTATACGTTATACGTTATACGTTATACGTTATACGTTATACGTTATACGTTATAGGTCATACCTTATACGTGATACGTCATACGTTAGACGTTATGCGTTATACGTTATACGTTATACGTTATACGTTATACGTTATACGTTATACGTTATACGTTATACGTTGTACGTTATACGTTATACGTTATACGTTATACGTTATACGTTATACGTTATACGTTATACGTTATACGTTATACGTTATACGTTATACGTTATACGTTATACGTTATACGTTATACGGTATAGGTTATACGTTATACGTTATACGTTATACGTTATAGGTCATACCTTATACGTGATACGTCATACGTTATACGTTATACGTTATACGTTATACGTTATACGTTATACGTTATACGTTATACGTTATACCTTATACGTTATACGTTATACGTTATACGTTATACGTTATACGTTATACGTTATACGTTATACGTTATACGTTATACGTTATACGTTATACGTTATACGTTATACGTTATACGTTATACGTTATACGTTATACGTTATACGTTATACGTTATACGTTATACGATATACGTTATACGTTATACGTTATACGTTATACCCTATACGTTATACGTTATACGTTATACGTTATACGTTATACGTTATAGGTCATACCTTATACGTTATACGTTATAGGTCATACCTTATACGTGATACGTCATACGTTAGACGTTATGCGTTATACGTTATACGTTATACGTTATACGTTATACGTTATACGTTATACGTTATACGTTATACGTTATACGTTATACGTTATACGTTATACGTTATACGTTATACGTTATACGTTATACGTTATACGTTATACGTTATACGTTATACGTTATACGTTATAGGTCATACCTTATACGTGATACGTCATACGTTATACGTTATACGTTATACGTTATACGTTATACGTTATACGTTATACGTTATACGTTATACCCTATACGTTATACGTTATACGTTATACGTTATACGTTATACGTTATAGGTCATACCTTATACGTGATACGTCATACGTTAGACGTTATGCGTTATACGTTATACGTTATACGTTATACGTTATACGTTATACGTTATACGTTATACGTTATACGTTATACGTTATACGTTATACGTTATACGTTATACGTTATACGTTATACGTTATACGTTATACGTTATACGTTATACGTTATACGTTATACGTTATACGTTATACGCTATACGTTATACGTTATACGTTATACGTTATACGTTATACGTTATACGTTATACGTTATACGTTATACGTGATACGTTATACGTGATACGTTATACGTTATGCGTTATACGTTTTACGTTATACGTTATACGTTATACGTTATACGTTTTACGATATACGTTATACGTTATACGTTATACGCTATACGTTATACGTTATACGTTATACGTTATACGTTATACGTTATACGTTTTACGTTATACGTTATACGTCATACGTTATACGTTATACGTTATACGTTATACGTTATACGTTATACGTTATACGTTATACGTTATACGTTATACGTTATACGTTATACGTTATACGTTATACGTTATACGTTATACGTTATACGTTATAGGTTATACGTTATACGTTATACGTTATACTTTATACGTTATACGTTATACGTTATACGTTATACGTTATATGTTATACGTTATACGGTATACGTTATACGTTATACGTTATACGTTATACGTTATACGTTATACGTTATACGTTATAGGTCATACCTTATACGTTATACGTTATACGTTATACGTTATACGTTATACGTTATACGTTATAGGTCATACCTTATACGTTATACGTTATAGGTCATACCTTATACGTGATACGTCATACGTTAGACGTTATGCGTTATACGTTATACGTTATACGTTATACGTTATACGTTATACGTTATACGTTATACGTTATACGTTATACGTTATACGTTATACGTTATACGTTATACGTTATACGTTATACGTTATACGTTATACGTTATACGTTCTGCGTTACACGTCATACGTTATACGTTATACGTTATACGTTATACGTTATACGTTATACGTTATACGTTATACGTTATACGTTATACGTTATACGTTATACGTTATACGTTATACGTTCTGCGTTACACGTCGTACGTTATACGTTAAATGTTATACGTCATAGATAATACGATACACGTTATACGTTATACGTTATACGTTATACGTTATACGTTATACGTTATACGTTATACGTTATACGTTATACCCTATACGTTATACTTTATACGTTATACGTTATACGTTATACGTTATAGGTCATACCTTATACGTGATACGTCATACGTTAGACGTTATGCGTTATACGTTATACGTTATACGTTATACGTTATACGTTATACGTTATACGTTATACGTTATACGTTATACGTTATACGTTATACGTTATACGTTATACGTTATACGTTATACGTTATACGTTATACGTTATACGCTATACGTTATACGTTATACGTTATACGTTATACGTTATACGTTATACGTTATACGTTATACGTTATACGTTATACGTTATACGTTATACGTTATACGTTATACGTTATACGTTATACGTTATACGTTATACGTTATACGTTATACGTTATTCGTTATACGTTATACGTTATACGTTATACGTTATACGTTATACGTTCTGCGTTACACGTCATACGTTATACGTTAAATGTTATACGTCATAGGTTATACGATACACGTTATACGTTATACGTTATACGTTATACGTTATACGTTATACGTTATACGTTATACGTTATACGTTATACGTTATACGTTATACGTTATACGTTATACGTTATACGTTATACGTTATACGTTATACGTTATACGTTATAGGTCATACCTTATACGTGATACGTCATACGTTAGACGTTATGCGTTATACGTTATACGTTATACGTTATACGTTATACGTTATACGTTATACGTTATACGTTATACGTTGTACGTTATACGTTATACGTTATACGTTATACGTTATACGTTATACGTTATACGTTATACGTTATACGTTATACGTTATACGTTATACGTTATACGTTATACGTTATACGTTATACGTTATACGGTATAGGTTATACGTTATACGTTATACGTTATACGTTATAGGTCATACCTTATACGTGATACGTCATACGTTATACGTTATACGTTATACGTTATACGTTATACGTTATACGTTATACGTTATACGTTATACCTTATACGTTATACGTTATACGTTATACGTTATACGTTATACGTTATACGTTATACGTTATACGTTATACGTTATACGTTATACGTTATACGTTATACGTTATACGTTATACGTTATACGTTATACGTTATACGTTATACGTTATACGTTATACGTTATACGTTATACGTTATACGATATACGTTATACGTTATACGTTATACGTTATACCCTATACGTTATACGTTATACGTTATACGTTATACGTTATACGTTATAGGTCATACCTTATACGTTATACGTTATAGGTCATACCTTATACGTGATACGTCATACGTTAGACGTTATGCGTTATACGTTATACGTTATACGTTATACGTTATACGTTATACGTTATACGTTATACGTTATACGTTATACGTTATACGTTATACGTTATACGTTATACGTTATACGTTATACGTTATACGTTATACGTTATACGTTATACGTTATACGTTATAGGTCATACCTTATACGTGATACGTCATACGTTATACGTTATACGTTATACGTTATACGTTATACGTTATACGGTATACGTTATACGTTATACCCTATACGTTATACGTTATACGTTATACGTTATACGTTATACGTTATAGGTCATACCTTATACGTGATACGTCATACGTTAGACGTTATGCGTTATACGTTATACGTTATACGTTATACGTTATACGTTATACGTTATACGTTATACGTTATACGTTATACGTTATACGTTATACGTTATACGTTATACGTTATACGTTATACGTTATACGTTATACGTTATACGTTATACGTTATACGTTATACGTTATACGTTATACGTTATACGCTATACGTTATACGTTATACGTTATACGTTATACGTTATACGTTATACGTTATACGTTATACGTTATACGTTATACGTGATACGTTATACGTGATACGTTATACGTTATGCGTTATACGTTTTACGTTATACGTTATACGTTATACGTTATACGTTATACGTTTTACGATATACGTTATACGTTATACGTTATACGCTATACGTTATACGTTATACGTTATACGTTATACGTTATACGTTATACGTTTTACGTTATACGTTATACGTCATACGTTATACGTTATACGTTATACGTTATACGTTATACGTTATACGTTATACGTTATACGTTATACGTTATACGTTATACGTTATACGTTATACGTTATACGTTATACGTTATACGTTATAGGTTATACGTTATACGTTATACGTTATACTTTATACGTTATACGTTATACGTTATACGTTATACGTTATACGTTATACGTTATACGGTATACGTTATACGTTATACGTTATACGTTATACGTTATACGTTATACGTTATACGTTATACGTTATACGTTATACGTTATACGTTATACGTTATACGTTATACGTTATACGTTATACGTTATACCTTATACGTTATACGTTATACGTTATACGTTATACGTTATACGTTATACGTTATACGTTATACGTTATACGTTATACGTTATACGTTATACGCTATACGTTATACGTTATACGTTACACGTTATTCGTAATACATTATACGTGATACGGTATACGTTGTACGTCATACGTTATACGTTATACGTTATACGTTATACGTTTTACGTTATACGTTATACGTTATACGTTATACGTTACACGTTATACGTTACACGTTATACGTTTTACGATATACGTTATACGTTATACGTTATACGTTATGCGTTATACGTTATACGTTATACGTTATACGTTATACGTTATACGTTATACGTTATACGCTATAGGTTATACGTTATACGTTATACGTTATACGTTATACGTTATACGTTATACGTTATACGTTATACGTTATACCTTATACGTTATACGTTATACGTTATAGGTTATACGTTATACGTTATACGTTATACGTTATACGTTATACGCTATACGTTATACGTTATACGTTATACGTTTTACGTTATACGTTATACGTTATACATTATACGTTATACGTTATACGTTATACGTTATACGTTATACGTTATACGTTATACGTTATACGTTATACGTTACACGTTATTCGTAATACATTATACGTGATACGGTATACGTTGTACGTCATACGTTATACGTTATACGTTATACGTTATACGTTATACGTTATACGTTATACGTTATACGTTATACGTTACACGTTATTCGTAATACATTATACGTTACACGTTATTCGTAATACATTATACGTGATACGGTATACGTTGTACGTCATACGTTATACGTTATACGTTATACGTTATACGTTATACGTTATACGTTATACGTTATACGTTATACGTTATACGTTATACGTTATACGTTATACGTTATACGTTATACGTTATACGTTATACGTTATACGTTATACGTTATACGTTATACGTTATACGTTATACGTTATACGTTATACGTTATACGTTATACGTTATACGATATACGTTATACGTTATACCCTATACGTTATACGTTATACGTTATACGTTATACGTTATACGTTATAGGTCATACCTTATACGTTATACGTTATAGGTCATACCTTATACGTGATACGTCATACGTTAGACGTTATGCGTTATACGTTATACGTTATACGTTATACGTTATACGTTATACGTTATACGTTATACGTTATACGTTATACGTTATACCCTATACGTTATACTTTATACGTTATACGTTATACGTTATACGTTATAGGTCATACCTTATACGTGATACGTCATACGTTAGACGTTATGCGTTATACGTTATACGTTATACGTTATACGTTATACGTTATACGTTATACGTTATACGTTATACGTTATACGTTATACGCTATACGTTATACGTTATACGTTATACGTTATACGTTATACGTTATACGTTATACGTTATACGTTATACGTTATACGTTATACGTTATACGTTATACGTTATACGTTATACGTTATACGTTATACGTTATACGTTATACGTTATACGTTATACGTTATACGTTATACGTTATACGTTATACGTTATACGTTATACGTTCTGCGTTACACGTCATACGTTATACGTTAAATGTTATACGTCATAGGTTATACGATACACGTTATACGTTATACGTTATACGTTATACGTTATACGTTATACGTTATACGTTATACGTTATACGTTATACGTTATACGTTATACGTTATACGTTATACGTTATACGTTATACGTTATACGTTATACGTTATACGTTATACGTTATACGTTATACGTTATACGTTATAGGTCATACCTTATACGTGATACGTCATACGTTAGACGTTATGCGTTATACGTTATACGTTATACGTTATACGTTATACGTTATACGTTATACGTTATACGTTATACGTTGTACGTTATACGTTATACGTTATACGTTATACGTTATACGTTATACGTTATACGTTATACGTTATACGTTATACGTTATACGTTATACGTTATACGTTATACGTTATACGTTATACGTTATACGGTATAGGTTATACGTTATACGTTATACGTTATACGTTATAGGTCATACCTTATACGTGATACGTCATACGTTATACGTTATACGTTATACGTTATACGTTATACGTTATACGTTATACGTTATACGTTATACCTTATACGTTATACGTTATACGTTATACGTTATACGTTATACGTTATACGTTATACGTTATACGTTATACGTTATACGTTATACGTTATACGTTATACGTTATACGTTATACGTTATACGTTATACGTTATACGTTATACGTTATACGTTATACGTTATACGATATACGTTATACGTTATACGTTATACGTTATACCCTATACGTTATACGTTATACGTTATACGTTATACGTTATACGTTATAGGTCATACCTTATACGTTATACGTTATAGGTCATACCTTATACGTGATACGTCATACGTTAGACGTTATGCGTTATACGTTATACGTTATACGTTATACGTTATACGTTATACGTTATACGTTATACGTTATACGTTATACGTTATACGTTATACGTTATACGTTATACGTTATACGTTATACGTTATACGTTATACGTTATACGTTATACGTTATACGTTATAGGTCATACCTTATACGTGATACGTCATACGTTATACGTTATACGTTATACGTTATACGTTATACGTTACACGTTATACGTTATACGTTATACCCTATACGTTATACGTTATACGTTATACGTTATACGTTATACGTTATAGGTCATACCTTATACGTGATACGTCATACGTTAGACGTTATGCGTTATACGTTATACGTTATACGTTATACGTTATACGTTATACGTTATGCGTTATACGTTATACGTTATACGTTATACGTTATACGTTATACGTTATACGTTATACGTTATACGTTATACGTTATACGTTATACGTTATACGTTATACGTTATACGTTATACGCTATACGTTATACGTTATACGTTATACGTTATACGTTATACGTTATACGTTATACGTGATACGTTATACGTGATACGTTATACGTTATGCGTTATACGTTTTACGTTATACGTTATACGTTATACGTTATACGTTTTACGATATACGTTATACGTTATACGTTATACGCTATACGTTATACGTTATACGTTATACGTTATACGTTATACGTTATACGTTTTACGTTATACGTTATACGTCATACGTTATACGTTATACGTTATACGTTATACGTTATACGTTATACGTTATACGTTATACGTTATACGTTATACGTTATACGTTATACGTTATACGTTATACGTTATACGTTATACGTTATACGTTATACGTTATAGGTTATACGTTATACGTTATACGTTATACTTTATACGTTATACGTTATACGTTATACGTTATACGTTATATGTTATACGTTATACGGTATACGTTATACGTTATACGTTATACGTTATACGTTATACGTTATACGTTATACGTTATAGGTCATACCTTATACGTTATACGTTATACGTTATACGTTATACGTTATACGTTATACGTTATAGGTCATACCTTATACGTTATACGTTATAGGTCATACCTTATACGTGATACGTCATACGTTAGACGTTATGCGTTATACGTTATACGTTATACGTTATACGTTATACGTTATACGTTATACGTTATACGTTATACGTTATACGTTATACGATATACGTTATACGTTATACGTTATACGTTATACGTTATACGTTATACGTTATACGTTATACGTTCTGCGTTACACGTCATACGTTATACGTTAAATGTTATACGTCATAGATAATACGATACACGTTATACGTTATACGTTATACGTTATACGTTATACGTTATACGTTATACGTTATACGTTATACGTTATACGTTATACGTTATACGTTATACGTTATACGTTATACGTTATACGTTATACGTTATACGTTATACGTTATACGTTATACGTTATACGTTATACGTTATACGTTATACGTTATACCCTATACGTTATACTTTATACGTTATACGTTATACGTTATACGTTATAGGTCATACCTTATACGTGATACGTCATACGTTAGACGTTATGCGTTATACGTTATACGTTATACGTTATACGTTATACGTTATACGTTATACGTTATACGTTATACGTTATACGTTATACGTTATACGTTATACGTTATACGTTATACGTTATACGTTATACGTTATACGCTATACGTTATACGTTATACGTTATACGTTATACGTTATACCTTATACGTTATACGTTATACGTTATACGTTATACGTTATACGTTATACGTTATACGTTATACGTTATACGTTATACGTTATACGTTATACGTTATACGTTATTCGTTATACGTTATACGTTATACGTTATACGTTATACGTTATACGTTCTGCGTTACACGTCATACGTTATACGTTATACGTTATACGTTATACGTTATACGTTATACGTTATACGGTATAGGTTATACGTTATACGTTATACGTTATACGTTATAGGTCATACCTTATACGTGATACGTCATACGTTATACGTTATACGTTATACGTTATACGTTATACGTTATACGTTATACGTTATACGTTATACCTTATACGTTATACGTTATACGTTATACGTTATACGTTATACGTTATACGTTATACGTTATACGTTATACGTTATACGTTATACGTTATACGTTATACGTTATACGTTATACGTTATACGTTATACGTTATACGTTATACGTTATACGTTATACGTTATACGATATACGTTATACGTTATACGTTATACGTTATACCCTATACGTTATACGTTATACGTTATACGTTATACGTTATACGTTATAGGTCATACCTTATACGTTATACGTTATAGGTCATACCTTATACGTGATACGTCATACGTTAGACGTTATGCGTTATACGTTATACGTTATACGTTATACGTTATACGTTATACGTTATACGTTATACGTTATAGGTCATACCTTATACGTGATACGTCATACGTTAGACGTTATGCGTTATACGTTATACGTTATACGTTATACGTTATACGTTATACGTTATACGTTATACGTTATACGTTGTACGTTATACGTTATACGTTATACGTTATACGTTATACGTTATACGTTATACGTTATACGTTATACGTTATACGTTATACGTTATACGTTATACGTTATACGGTATAGGTTATACGTTATACGTTATACGTTATACGTTATAGGTCATACCTTATACGTGATACGTCATACGTTATACGTTATACGTTATACGTTATACGTTATACGTTATACGTTATACGTTATACGTTATACGTTATACGTTATACGTTATACGTTATACGTTATACGTTATACGTTATACGTTATTCGTTATACGTTATACGTTATACGTTATACGTTATACGTTATACGTTCTGCGTTACACGTCATACGTTATACGTTAAATGTTATACGTCATAGGTTATACGATACACGTTATACGTTATACGTTATACGTTATACGTTATACGTTATACGTTATACGTTATACGTTATACGTTATACGTTATACGTTATACGTTATACGTTATACGTTATACGTTATACGTTATACGTTATACGTTATACGTTATACGTTATAGGTCATACCTTATACGTGATACGTCATACGTTAGACGTTATGCGTTATACGTTATACGTTATACGTTATACGTTATACGTTATACGTTATACGTTATACGTTATACGTTGTACGTTATACGTTATACGTTATACGTTATACGTTATACGTTATACGTTATACGTTATACGTTATACGTTATACGTTATACGTTATACGTTATACGTTATACGTTATACGTTATACGGTATAGGTTATACGTTATACGTTATACGTTATACGTTATAGGTCATACCTTATACGTGATACGTCATACGTTATACGTTATACGTTATACGTTATACGTTATACGTTATACGTTATACGTTATACGTTATACCTTATACGTTATACGTTATACGTTATACGTTATACGTTATACGTTATACGTTATACGTTATACGTTATACGTTATACGTTATACGTTATACGTTATACGTTATACGTTATACGTTATACGTTATACGTTATACGTTATACGTTATACGTTATACGTTATACGTTATACGATATACGTTATACGTTATACGTTATACGTTATACCCTATACGTTATACGTTATACGTTATACGTTATACGTTATACGTTATACGTTATACGTTATACGTTATACGTTATACGTTATACGTTATACGTTATACGTTATACGTTATACGTTATAGGTCATACCTTATACGTGATACGTCATACGTTAGACGTCATGCGTTATACGTTATACGTTATACGTTATACGTTATACGTTATACGTTATACGTTATACGTTATACGTTATACGTTATACGTTATACGTTATACGTTATACGTTATACGCTATACGTTATACGTTATACGTTATACGTTATACGTTATACGTTATACGTTATACGTTATACGTTATACGTTATACGTTATACGTTATACGTTATACGTTGTACGTTATACGTTATACGTTATACGTTATACGTTATACGTTATACGTTATACGTTATACGTTATACGTTATACGTTATACGTTATACGTTATACGTTATACGTTATACGTTATACGTTATACGTTATACGTTATACGTTATACGTTATACGTTATAGGTCATACCTTATACGTGATACGTCATACGTTAGACGTTATGCGTTATACGTTATACGTTATACGTTATACGTTATACGTTATACGTTATACGTTATACGTTATACGTTATACGTTATACGTTATACGTTATACGTTATACGTTATACGCTATACGTTATACGTTATACGTTATACGTTATACGTTATACGTTATACGTTATACGTGATACGTTATACGTGATACGTTATACGTTATGCGTTATACGTTTTACGTTATACGTTATACGTTATACGTTATACGTTTTACGATATACGTTATACGTTATACGTTATACGCTATACGTTATACGTTATACGTTATACGTTATACGTTATACGTTATACGTTTTACGTTATACGTTATACGTCATACGTTATACGTTATACGTTATACGTTATACGTTATACGTTATACGTTATACGTTATACGTTATACGTTATACGTTATACGTTATACGTTATACGTTATACGTTATACGTTATACGTTATACGTTATACGTTATAGGTTATACGTTATACGTTATACGTTATACTTTATACGTTATACGTTATACGTTATACGTTATACGTTATATGTTATACGTTATACGGTATACGTTATACGTTATACGTTATACGTTATACGTTATACGTTATACGTTATACGTTATAGGTCATACCTTATACGTTATACGTTATACGTTATACGTTATACGTTATACGTTATACGTTATAGGTCATACCTTATACGTTATACGTTATAGGTCATACCTTATACGTGATACGTCATACGTTAGACGTTATGCGTTATACGTTATACGTTATACGTTATACGTTATACGTTATACGTTATACGTTATACGTTATACGTTATACGTTATACGATATACGTTATACGTTATACGTTATACGTTATACGTTATACGTTATACGTTATACGTTATACGTTCTGCGTTACACGTCATACGTTATACGTTAAATGTTATACGTCATAGATAATACGATACACGTTATACGTTATACGTTATACGTTATACGTTATACGTTATACGTTATACGTTATACGTTATACGTTATACGTTATACGTTATACGTTATACGTTATACGTTATACGTTATACGTTATACGTTATACGTTATACGTTATACGTTATACGTTATACGTTATACGTTATACGTTATACGTTATACCCTATACGTTATACTTTATACGTTATACGTTATACGTTATACGTTATAGGTCATACCTTATACGTGATACGTCATACGTTAGACGTTATGCGTTATACGTTATACGTTATACGTTATACGTTATACGTTATACGTTATACGTTATACGTTATACGTTATACGTTATACGTTATACGTTATACGTTATACGTTATACGTTATACGTTATACGTTATACGCTATACGTTATACGTTATACGTTATACGTTATACGTTATACCTTATACGTTATACGTTATACGTTATACGTTATACGTTATACGTTATACGTTATACGTTATACGTTATACGTTATACGTTATACGTTATACGTTATACGTTATTCGTTATACGTTATACGTTATACGTTATACGTTATACGTTATACGTTCTGCGTTACACGTCATACGTTATACGTTAAATGTTATACGTCATAGGTTATACGATACACGTTATACGTTATACGTTATACGTTATACGTTATACGTTATACGTTATACGTTATACGTTATACGTTATACGTTATACGTTATACGTTATACGTTATACGTTATACGTTATACGTTATACGTTATACGTTATACGTTATACGTTATAGGTCATACCTTATACGTGATACGTCATACGTTAGACGTTATGCGTTATACGTTATACGTTATACGTTATACGTTATACGTTATACGTTATACGTTATACGTTATACGTTGTACGTTATACGTTATACGTTATACGTTATACGTTATACGTTATACGTTATACGTTATACGTTATACGTTATACGTTATACGTTATACGTTATACGTTATACGTTATACGTTATACGGTATAGGTTATACGTTATACGTTATACGTTATACGTTATAGGTCATACCTTATACGTGATACGTCATACGTTATACGTTATACGTTATACGTTATACGTTATACGTTATACGTTATACGTTATACGTTATACCTTATACGTTATACGTTATACGTTATACGTTATACGTTATACGTTATACGTTATACGTTATACGTTATACGTTATACGTTATACGTTATACGTTATACGTTATACGTTATACGTTATACGTTATACGTTATACGTTATACGTTATACGTTATACGTTATACGATATACGTTATACGTTATACGTTATACGTTATACCCTATACGTTATACGTTATACGTTATACGTTATACGTTATACGTTATAGGTCATACCTTATACGTTATACGTTATAGGTCATACCTTATACGTGATACGTCATACGTTAGACGTTATGCGTTATACGTTATACGTTATACGTTATACGTTATACGTTATACGTTATACGTTATACGTTATAGGTCATACCTTATACGTGATACGTCATACGTTAGACGTTATGCGTTATACGTTATACGTTATACGTTATACGTTATACGTTATACGTTATACGTTATACGTTATACGTTGTACGTTATACGTTATACGTTATACGTTATACGTTATACGTTATACGTTATACGTTATACGTTATACGTTATACGTTATACGTTATACGTTATACGTTATACGGTATAGGTTATACGTTATACGTTATACGTTATACGTTATAGGTCATACCTTATACGTGATACGTCATACGTTATACGTTATACGTTATACGTTATACGTTATACGTTATACGTTATACGTTATACGTTATACGTTATACGTTATACGTTATACGTTATACGTTATACGTTATACGTTATACGTTATTCGTTATACGTTATACGTTATACGTTATACGTTATACGTTATACGTTCTGCGTTACACGTCATACGTTATACGTTAAATGTTATACGTCATAGGTTATACGATACACGTTATACGTTATACGTTATACGTTATACGTTATACGTTATACGTTATACGTTATACGTTATACGTTATACGTTATACGTTATACGTTATACGTTATACGTTATACGTTATACGTTATACGTTATACGTTATACGTTATACGTTATAGGTCATACCTTATACGTGATACGTCATACGTTAGACGTTATGCGTTATACGTTATACGTTATACGTTATACGTTATACGTTATACGTTATACGTTATACGTTATACGTTGTACGTTATACGTTATACGTTATACGTTATACGTTATACGTTATACGTTATACGTTATACGTTATACGTTATACGTTATACGTTATACGTTATACGTTATACGTTATACGTTATACGGTATAGGTTATACGCTATACGTTATACGTTATACGTTATAGGTCATACCTTATACGTGATACGTCATACGTTATACGTTATACGTTATACGTTATACGTTATACGTTATACGTTATACGTTATACGTTATACCTTATACGTTATACGTTATACGTTATACGTTATACGTTATACGTTATACGTTATACGTTATACGTTATACGTTATACGTTATACGTTATACGTTATACGTTATACGTTATACGTTATACGTTATACGTTATACGTTATACGTTATACGTTATACGTTATACGATATACGTTATACGTTATACGTTATACGTTATACCCTATACGTTATACGTTATACGTTATACGTTATACGTTATACGTTATAGGTCATACCTTATACGTTATACGTTATAGGTCATACCTTATACGTGATACGTCATACGTTAGACGTTATGCGTTATACGTTATACGTTATACGTTATACGTTATACGTTATACGTTATACGTTATACGTTATACGTTATACGTTATACGTTATACGTTATACGTTATACGTTATACGTTATACGTTATACGTTATACGTTATACGTTATACGTTATACGTTATAGGTCATACCTTATACGTGATACGTCATACGTTATACGTTATACGTTATACGTTATACGTTATACGTTATACGTTATACGTTATACGTTATACCCTATACGTTATACGTTATACGTTATACGTTATACGTTATACGTTATAGGTCATACCTTATACGTGATACGTCATACGTTAGACGTTATGCGTTATACGTTATACGTTATACGTTATACGTTATACGTTATACGTTATACGTTATACGTTATACGTTATACGTTATACGTTATACGTTATACGTTATACGTTATACGTTATACGTTATACGTTATACGTTATACGTTATACGTTATACGTTATACGTTATACGTTATACGCTATACGTTATACGTTATACGTTATACGTTATACGTTATACGTTATACGTTATACGTTATACGTTATACGTTATACGTGATACGTTATACGTGATACGTTATACGTTATGCGTTATACGTTTTACGTTATACGTTATACGTTATACGTTATACGTTTTACGATATACGTTATACGTTATACGTTATACGCTATACGTTATACGTTATACGTTATACGTTATACGTTATACGTTATACGTTTTACGTTATACGTTATACGTCATACGTTATACGTCATACGTTATACGTTATACGTTATACGTTATACGTTATACGTTATACGTTATACGTTATACGTTATACGTTATACGTTATACGTTATACGTTATACGTTATACGTTATACGTTATAGGTTATACGTTATACGTTATACGTTATACTTTATACGTTATACGTTATACGTTATACGTTATACGTTATACGTTATACGTTATACGTTATACGGTATACGTTATACGTTATACGTTATACGTTATACGTTATACGTTATACGTTATACGTTATACGTTATACGTTATACGTTATACGTTATACGTTATACGTTATACGTTATACGTTATACGTTATACCTTATACGTTATACGTTATACGTTATACGTTATACGTTATACGTTATACGTTATACGTTATACGTTATACGTTATACGTTATACGCTATACGTTATACGTTATACGTTACACGTTATTCGTAATACATTATACGTGATACGGTATACGTTGTACGTCATACGTTATACGTTATACGTTATACGTTATACGTTTTACGTTATACGTTATACGTTATACGTTATACGTTACACGTTATACGTTACACGTTATACGTTTTACGATATACGTTATACGTTATACGTTATACGTTATGCGTTATACGTTATACGTTATACGTTATACGTTATACGTTATACGTTATACGTTATACGCTATAGGTTATACGTTATACGTTATACGTTATACGTTATACGTTATACGTTATACGTTATACGTTATACGTTATACCTTATACGTTATACGTTATACGTTATAGGTTATACGTTATACGTTATACGTTATACGTTATACGTTATACGCTATACGTTATACGTTATACGTTATACGTTTTACGTTATACGTTATACGTTATACATTATACGTTATACGTTATACGTTATACGTTATACGTTATACGTTATACGTTATACGTTATACGTTATACGTTACACGTTATTCGTAATACATTATACGTGATACGGTATACGTTGTACGTCATACGTTATACGTTATACGTTATACGTTATACGTTATACGTTATACGTTATACGTTATACGTTATACGTTACACGTTATTCGTAATACATTATACGTTACACGTTATTCGTAATACATTATACGTGATACGGTATACGTTGTACGTCATACGTTATACGTTATACGTTATACGTTATACGTTATACGTTATACGTTATATAATACGTTATGCCTTATACGTTTTACGTTATTCGTTATACGTTATACGTTATACGTTATACGTTATACGTTTTACGTTATACGTTATACCTTATACGTTATACGTTATACGGTATACGTTATACGTTATGCGTTATACGTTTTACATTATACGTTATACGTTATACGTTATACGTTTTACGATATACGTTATACGTTATGGGTTATACGCTATACGTTATACGTTATACGTTATACGTTATACGTTATACGTTATACGTTTTACGTTATACGTTATACGTTATACGTTATACGTTATACGTTATACGTTATACGTTACACGTTATACGTTATACCTTATACGTTATACGTTATACGTTATACGATATACGTTATACGTTATACGTTATACGTTATACGTTATACGTTATACGTTATACGTTATACGATATACGTGATACGTTATACGTTATACGTTATACGTCATAGGTTATACGTTACACGTTATTCGTTAGGCGTTATACGTTATACGTTATACGTTATACGTTATACGTTATACGTTATACGTTATACGTTATACGTTATACGTTATACGTTATACGTTATACGTTATACGTTATACGTTATACGTTATACGTTATACGTTATACGTTATACGTTATACGTTATACGTTATAGGTTATACGTTATACGTTATACGTTATACGTTATACGTTATACGTTATACGTTATACGTTATACGTTATAGGTTATACGTTATACGTTATACGTTATACGTTATAGGTCATACCTTATACGTGATACGTCATACGTTATACGTTATACGTTATACGTTATACCTTATACGTTATACGTTATACGTTATACGTTATACGTTATACGTTATACGTTATACGTTATACGTTATACGTTATACGTTATACGTTATACGTTATACGTTATACGTTATACGTTATACGTTATACGTTATACGTTATACGTTATACGTTATACGTTATACGTTATACGTTATACGTTATACGTTATACGTTATACGTTATACGTTATACGTTATACGTTATACGTTATACGTTATACGTTATACGTTATACGATATACGTTATACGTTATACCCTATACGTTATACGTTATACGTTATACGTTAAACGTTATACGTTATAGGTCATACCTTATACGTTATACGTTATAGGTCATACCTTATACGTGATACGTCATACGTTAGACGTTATGCGTTATACGTTATACGTTATACGTTATACGTTATACGTTATACGTTATACGTTATACGTTATACGTTATACGTTATACGTTATACGTTATATAATACGTTATGCCCTATACGTTGTACGTTATTCGTTATACGTTATACGTTATACGTTATACGTTTTACGTTATACGTTATACGTTATACATTGTACGTTATACGTTATACGTTATACCTTATACGTTATACGTCATACGTTATACGTTATACGTTATACGTTATACGTTATACGTTATACGTTATACGTTATACGTTATACGTTATACGTTATACGTTATACGTTATACGTTATACGTTATACGTTATAGGTTATACGTTATACGTTATACGTTATACTTTATACGTTATACGTTATACGTTATACGTTATACGTTATACGTTATACCCTATACGTTATACGTTATACGTTATACGTTATACGTTATACGTTATAGGTCATACCTTATACGTGATACGTCATACGTTAGACGTTATGCGTTATACGTTATACGTTATACGTTATACGTTATACGTTATACGTTATACGTTATACGTTATACGTTATAGGTCATACCTTATACGTTATACGTTATAGGTCATACCTTATACGTGATACGTCATACGTTAGACGTTATGCGTTATACGTTATACGTTATACGTTATACGTTATACGTTATACGTTATACGTTATACGTTATACGTTATACGTTATACGTTATACGTTATACGTTATACGTTATACGTTATACGTTATACGTTATACGTTATACGTTATACGTTATACGTTATACGTTATACGTTATACGTTATACGTTATACGTTATACGTTATACGTTATACGTTATACGCTATACGTTATACGTTATACGTTATACGTTATACGTTATACGTTATACGTTATACGTTATACGTTATACGTTATACGTGATACGTTATACGTGATACGTTATACGTTATGCGTTATACGTTTTACGTTATACGTTATACGTTATACGTTATACGTTTTACGATATACGTTATACGTTATACGTTATACGCTATACGTTATACGTTATACGTTATACGTTATACGTTATACGTTATACGTTTTACGTTATACGTTATACGTCATACGTTATACGTTATACGTTATACGTTATACGTTATACGTTATACGTTATACGTTATACGTTATACGTTATACGTTATACGTTATACGTTATACGTTATACGTTATACGTTATACGTTATACGTTATACGTTATACGTTATAGGTTATACGTTATACGTTATACGTTATACTTTATACGTTATACGTTATACGTTATACGTTATACGTTATATGTTATACGTTATACGGTATACGTTATACGTTATACGTTATACGTTATACGTTATACGTTATACGTTATACGTTATAGGTCATACCTTATACGTTATACGTTATACGTTATACGTTATACGTTATACGTTATACGTTATAGGTCATACCTTATACGTTATACGTTATAGGTCATACCTTATACGTGATACGTCATACGTTAGACGTTATGCGTTATACGTTATACGTTATACGTTATACGTTATACGTTATACGTTATACGTTATACGTTATACGTTATACGTTATACGTTATACGTTATACGTTATAGGTCATACCTTATACGTTATACGTTATACGTTATACGTTATACGTTATACGTTATACGTTATAGGTCATACCTTATACGTTATACGTTATAGGTCATACCTTATACGTTATACGTTATAGGTCATACCTTATACGTGATACGTCATACGTTAGACGTTATGCGTTATACGTTATACGTTATACGTTATACGTTATACGTTATACGTTATACGTTATACGTTATACGTTATACGTTATACGTTATACGTTATACGTTATACGTTATACGTTATACGTTATACGTTATACGTTATACGTTATACGTTCTGCGTTACACGTCATACGTTATACGTTAAATGTTATACGTCATAGGTTATACGATACACGTTATACGTTATACGTTATACGTTATACGTTATACGTTATACGTTATACGTTATACGTTATACGTTATACGTTATACGTTATACGTTATACGTTATACGTTATACGTTATACGTTATACGTTATACGTTATACGTTTTACGTTATACGTTATACCCTATACGTTATACTTTATACGTTATACGTTATACGTTATACGTTATAGGTCATACCTTATACGTGATACGTCATACGTTAGACGTTATGCGTTATACGTTATACGTTATACGTTATACGTTATACGTTATACGTTATACGTTATACGTTATACGTTATACGTTATACGTTATACGTTATACGTTATACGTTATACGTTATACGTTATACGCTATACGTTATACGTTATACGTTATACGTTATACGTTATACGTTATACGTTATACGTTATACGTTATACGTTATACGTTATACGTTATACGTTATACGTTATACGTTATACGTTATACGTTATACGTTATACGTTATACGTTATACGTTATACGTTATACGTTATACGTTATACGTTATACGTTCTGCGTTACACGTCATACGTTATACGTTAAATGTTATACGTCATAGGTTATACGTTATACGTTATACGTTATACGTTATACGTTATACGTTATACGTTATACGTTATACGTTATACGTTATACGTTATACGTTATACGTTATACGTTATACGTTATACGTTATACGTTATACGTTATACGTTATACGTTATAGGTCATACCTTATACGTGATACGTCATACGTTAGACGTTATGCGTTATACGTTATACGTTATACGTTATACGTTATACGTTATACGTTATACGTTATACGTTATACGTTGTACGTTATACGTTATACGTTATACGTTATACGTTATACGTTATACGTTATACGTTATACGTTATACGTTATACGTTATACGTTATACGTTATACGTTATACGTTATACGTTATACGGTATAGGTTATACGTTATACGTTATACGTTATACGTTATAGGTCATACCTTATACGTGATACGTCATACGTTATACGTTATACGTTATACGTTATACGTTATACGTTATACGTTATACGTTATACGTTATACCTTATACGTTATACGTTATACGTTATACGTTATACGTTATACGTTATACGTTATACGTTATACGTTATACGTTATACGTTATACGTTATACGTTATACGTTATACGTTATACGTTATACGTTATACGTTATACGTTATACGTTATACGTTATACGTTATACGATATACGTTATACGTTATACGTTATACGTTATACCCTATACGTTATACGTTATACGTTATACGTTATACGTTATACGTTATAGGTCATACCTTATACGTTATACGTTATAGGTCATACCTTATACGTGATACGTCATACGTTAGACGTTATGCGTTATACGTTATACGTTATACGTTATACGTTATACGTTATACGTTATACGTTATACGTTATACGTTATACGTTATACGTTATACGTTATACGTTATACGTTATACGTTATACGTTATACGTTATACGTTAGACGTTATACGTTATACGTTATACGTTATAGGTCATACCTTATACGTGATACGTCATACGTTATACGTTATACGTTATACGTTATACGTTATACGTTATACGTTATACGTTATACGTTATACCCTATACGTTATACGTTATACGTTATACGTTATACGTTATACGTTATAGGTCATACCTTATACGTGATACGTCATACGTTAGACGTTATGCGTTATACGTTATACGTTATACGTTATACGTTATACGTTATACGTTATACGTTATACGTTATACGTTATACGTTATACGTTATACGTTATACGTTATACGTTATACGTTATACGCTATACGTTATACGTTATACGTTATACGTTATACGTTATACGTTATACGTTATACGTTATACGTTATACGTTATACGTTATACGTTATACGTTATACGTTATACGTTATACGTTATACGCTATACGTTATACGTTATACGTTATACGTTATACGTTATACGTTATACGTTATACGTTATACGTTATACGTTCTGCGTTACACGTCATACGTTATACGTTAAATGTTATACGTCATAGGTTATACGATACACGTTATACGTTATACGTTATACGTTATACGTTATACGTTATACGTTATACGTTATACGTTATACGTTATACGTTATACGTTATACGTTATACGTTATACGTTATAGGTCATACCTTATACGTGATACGTCATACGTTAGACGTTATGCGTTATACGTTATACGTTATACGTTATACGTTATACGTTATACGTTATACGTTATACGTTATACGTTGTACGTTATACGTTATACGTTGTACGTTATACGTTATACGTTATACGTTATACGTTATACGTTATACGTTATACGTTATACGTTATACGTTATACGTTATACGTTATACGTTATACGTTATACGTTATACGTTATACCCTATACGTTATACGTTATACGTTATACGTTATACGTTATACGTTATAGGTCATACCTTATACGTGATACGTCATACGTTAGACGTTATGCGTTATACGTTATACGTTATACGTTATACGTTATACGTTATACGTTATACGTTATACGTTATACGTTATACGTTATACGTTATACGTTATACGTTATACGTTATACGTTATACGCTATACGTTATACGTTATACGTTATACGTTATACGTTATACGTTATACGTTATACGTTATACGTTATACGTTATACGTTATACGTTATACGTTATACGTTATACGTTATACGTTATACGTTATACGTTATACGTTATACGTTATACGTTATACGTTATACGTTATACGTTATACGTTCTGCGTTACACGTCATACGTTATACGTTAAATGTTATACGTCATAGGTTATACGATACACGTTATACGTTATACGTTATACGTTATACGTTATACGTTATACGTTATACGTTATACGTTATACGTTATACGTTATACGTTATACGTTATACGTTATACGTTATACGTTATACGTTATACGTTATACGTTATAGGTCATACCTTATACGTGATACGTCATACGTTAGACGTTATGCGTTATACGTTATACGTTATACGTTATACGTTATACGTTATACGTTATACGTTATACGTTATACGTTGTACGTTATACGTTATACGTTATACGTTATACGTTATACGTTATACGTTATACGTTATACGTTATACGTTATACGTTATACGTTATACGTTATACGTTATACGTTATACGTTATACGGTATAGGTTATACGTTATACGTTATACGTTATACGTTATAGGTCATACCTTATACGTGATACGTCATACGTTATACGTTATACGTTATACGTTATACGTTATACGTTATACGTTATACGTTATACGTTATACCTTATACGTTATACGTTATACGTTATACGTTATACGTTATACGTTATACGTTATACGTTATACGTTATACGTTATACGTTATACGTTATACGTTATACGTTATACGTTATACGTTATACGTTATACGTTATACGTTATACGTTATACGTTATACGTTATACGATATACGTTATACGTTATACGTTATACGTTATACCCTATACGTTATACGTTATACGTTATACGTTATACGTTATACGTTATAGGTCATACCTTATACGTTATACGTTATAGGTCATACCTTATACGTGATACGTCATACGTTAGACGTTATGCGTTATACGTTATACGTTATACGTTATACGTTATACGTTATAGGTTGCACGTTATACGTTATACGTTATACGTTATACGTTATACGCTATACGTTATACGTTATACGTTATACGTTTTACGTTATACGTTATACGTTATACATTATACGTTATACGTTATACGTTATACGTTATACGTTATACGTTATACGTTATACGTTATACGTTACACGTTATTCGTAATACATTATACGTGATACGGTATACGTTGTACGTCATACGTTATACGTTATACGTTATACGTTATACGTTATACGTTATACGTTATACGTTATACGTTACACGTTATTCGTAATACATTATACGTTACACGTTATTCGTAATACATTATACGTGATACGGTATACGTTGTACGTCATACGTTATACGTTATACGTTATACGTTATACGTTATACGTTATACGTTATATAATACGTTATGCCTTATACGTTTTACGTTATTCGTTATACGTTATACGTTATACGTTATACGTTTTACGTTATACGTTATACCTTATACGTTATACGTTATACGGTATACGTTATACGTTATGCGTTATACGTTTTACATTATACGTTATACGTTATACGTTATACGTTCTGCGTTACACGTCATACGTTATACGTTAAATGTTATACGTCATAGGTTATACGATACACGTTATACGTTATACGTTATACGTTATACGTTATACGTTATACGTTATACGTTATACGTTATACGTTATACGTTATACGTTATACGTTATACGTTATACGTTATAGGTCATACCTTATACGTGATACGTCATACGTTAGACGTTATGCGTTATACGTTATACGTTATACGTTATACGTTATACGTTATACGTTATACGTTATACGTTATACGTTGTACGTTATACGTTATACGTTATACGTTATACGTTATACGTTATACGTTATACGTTATACGTTATACGTTATACGTTATACGTTATACGTTATACGTTATACGTTATACGTTATACGGTATAGGTTATACGTTATACGTTATACGTTATACGTTATAGGTCATACCTTATACGTGATACGTCATACGTTATACGTTATACGTTATACGTTATACGTTATACGTTATATAATACGTTATGCCTTATACGTTTTACGTTATTCGTTATACGTTATACGTTATACGTTATACGTTTTACGTTATACGTTATACCTTATACGTTATACGTTATACGTTATACGTTATACGTTCTGCGTTACACGTCATACGTTATACGTTAAATGTTATACGTCATAGGTTATACGTTATACGTTATACGTTATACGTTATACGTTATACGTTATACGTTATACGTTATACGTTATACGTTATACGTTATACGTTATACGTTATACGTTATACGTTATACGTTATACGTTATACGTTATACGTTATACGTTATACGTTATACGTTATACGTTATAGGTCATACCTTATACGTGATACGTCATACGTTAGACGTTATGCGTTATACGTTATACGTTATACGTTATACGTTATACGTTATACGTTATACGTTATACGTTATACGTTGTACGTTATACGTTATACGTTATACGTTATACGTTATACGTTATACGTTATACGTTATACGTTATACGTTATACGTTATACGTTATACGTTATACGTTATACGTTATACGTTATACGGTATAGGTTATACGTTATACGTTATACGTTATACGTTATAGGTCATACCTTATACGTGATACGTCATACGTTATACGTTATACGTTATACGTTATACGTTATACGTTATACGTTATACGTTATACGTTATACCTTATACGTTATACGTTATACGTTATACGTTATACGTTATACGTTATACGTTATACGTTATACGTTATACGTTATACGTTATACGTTATACGTTATACGTTATACGTTATACGTTATACGTTATACGTTATACGTTATACGTTATACGTTATACGTTATACGATATACGTTATACGTTATACGTTATACGTTATACCCTATACGTTATACGTTATACGTTATACGTTATACGTTATACGTTATAGGTCATACCTTATACGTTATACGTTATAGGTCATACCTTATACGTGATACGTCATACGTTAGACGTTATGCGTTATACGTTATACGTTATACGTTATACGTTATACGTTATACGTTATACGTTATACGTTATACGTTATACGTTATACGTTATACGTTATACGTTATACGTTATACGTTATACGTTATACGTTATACGTTAGACGTTATACGTTATACGTTATACGTTATAGGTCATACCTTATACGTGATACGTCATACGTTATACGTTATACGTTATACGTTATACGTTATACGTTATACGTTATACGTTATACGTTATACCCTATACGTTATACGTTATACGTTATACGTTATACGTTATACGTTATAGGTCATACCTTATACGTGATACGTCATACGTTAGACGTTATGCGTTATACGTTATACGTTATACGTTATACGTTATACGTTATACGTTATACGTTATACGTTATACGTTATACGTTATACGTTATACGTTATACGTTATACGTTATACGTTATACGCTATACGTTATACGTTATACGTTATACGTTATACGTTATACGTTATACGTTATACGTTATACGTTATACGTTATACGTTATACGTTATACGTTATACGTTATACGTTATACGTTATACGCTATACGTTATACGTTATACGTTATACGTTATACGTTATACGTTATACGTTATACGTTATACGTTATACGTTATACGTTCTGCGTTACACGTCATACGTTATACGTTAAATGTTATACGTCATAGGTTATACGATACACGTTATACGTTATACGTTATACGTTATACGTTATACGTTATACGTTATACGTTATACGTTATACGTTATACGTTATACGTTATACGTTATACGTTATACGTTATACGTTATACGTTATACGTTATAGGTCATACCTTATACGTGATACGTCATACGTTAGACGTTATGCGTTATACGTTATACGTTATACGTTATACGTTATACGTTATACGTTATACGTTATACGTTATACGTTGTACGTTATACGTTATACGTTATACGTTATACGTTATACGTTATACGTTATACGTTATACGTTATACGTTATACGTTATACGTTATACGTTATACGTTATACGTTATACGTTATACCCTATACGTTATACGTTATACGTTATACGTTATACGTTATACGTTATAGGTCATACCTTATACGTGATACGTCATACGTTAGACGTTATGCGTTATACGTTATACGTTATACGTTATACGTTATACGTTATACGTTATACGTTATACGTTATACGTTATACGTTATACGTTATACGTTATACGTTATACGTTATACGTTATACGCTATACGTTATACGTTATACGTTATACGTTATACGTTATACGTTATACGTTATACGTTATACGTTATACGTTATACGTTATACGTTATACGTTATACGTTATACGTTATACGTTATACGTTATACGTTATACGTTATACGTTATACGTTATACGTTATACGTTATACGTTATACGTTATACGTTATACGTTATACGTTCTGCGTTACACGTCATACGTTATACGTTAAATGTTATACGTCATAGGTTATACGATACACGTTATACGTTATACGTTATACGTTATACGTTATACGTTATACGTTATACGTTATACGTTATACGTTATACGTTATACGTTATACGTTATACGTTATACGTTATACGTTATACGTTATACGTTATACGTTATAGGTCATACCTTATACGTGATACGTCATACGTTAGACGTTATGCGTTATACGTTATACGTTATACGTTATACGTTATACGTTATACGTTATACGTTATACGTTATACGTTGTACGTTATACGTTATACGTTATACGTTATACGTTATACGTTATACGTTATACGTTATACGTTATACGTTATACGTTATACGTTATACGTTATACGTTATACGTTATACGTTATACGGTATAGGTTATACGTTATACGTTATACGTTATACGTTATAGGTCATACCTTATACGTGATACGTCATACGTTATACGTTATACGTTATACGTTATACGTTATACGTTATACGTTATACGTTATACGTTATACCTGATACGTTATACGTTATACGTTATACGTTATACGTTATACGTTATACGTTATACGTTATACGTTATACGTTATACGTTATACGTTATACGTTATACGTTATACGTTATACGTTATACGTTATACGTTATACGTTATACGTTATACGTTATACGATATACGTTATACGTTATACGTTATACGTTATACCCTATACGTTATACGTTATACGTTATACGTTATACGTTATACGTTATAGGTCATACCTTATACGTTATACGTTATAGGTCATACCTTATACGTGATACGTCATACGTTAGACGTTATGCGTTATACGTTATACGTTATACGTTATACGTTATACGTTATAGGTTGCACGTTATACGTTATACGTTATACGTTATACGTTATACGCTATACGTTATACGTTATACGTTATACGTTTTACGTTATACGTTATACGTTATACATTATACGTTATACGTTATACGTTATACGTTATACGTTATACGTTATACGTTATACGTTATACGTTACACGTTATTCGTAATACATTATACGTGATACGGTATACGTTGTACGTCATACGTTATACGTTATACGTTATACGTTATACGTTATACGTTATACGTTATACGTTATACGTTACACGTTATTCGTAATACATTATACGTTACACGTTATACGTTACACGTTATTCGTAATACATTATACGTGATACGGTATACGTTGTACGTCATACGTTATACGTTATACGTTATACGTTATACGTTATATAATACGTTATGCCTTATACGTTTTACGTTATTCGTTATACGTTATACGTTATACGTTATACGTTTTACGTTATACGTTATACCTTATACGTTATACGTTATACGGTATACGTTATACGTTATGCGTTATACGTTTTACATTATACGTTATACGTTATACGTTATACGTTTTACGATATACGTTATACGTTATACGTTATACGTTATACGATATACGTTATACGTTATACGTTATACGTTATACCCTATACGTTATACGTTATACGTTATACGTTATACGTTATACGTTATAGGTCATACCTTATACGTTATACGTTATAGGTCATACCTTATACGTGATACGTCATACGTTAGACGTTATGCGTTATACGTTATACGTTATACGTTATACGTTATACGTTATACGTTATACGTTATACGTTATACGTTATACGTTATACGTTATACGTTATACGTTATACGTTATACGTTATACGTTATACGTTATACGTTATACGTTATACGTTATACGTTATACGTTATAGGTCATACCTTATACGTGATACGTCATACGTTATACGTTATACGTTATACGTTATACGTTATACGTTATACGTTATACGTTATACGTTATACCCTATACGTTATACGTTATACGTTATACGTTATACGTTATACGTTATAGGTCATACCTTATACGTGATACGTCATACGTTAGACGTTATGCGTTATACGTTATACGTTATACGTTATACGTTATACGTTATACGTTATACGTTATACGTTATACGTTATACGTTATACGTTATACGTTATACGTTATACGTTATACGTTATACGTTATACGTTATACGTTATACGTTATACGTTATACGTTATACGTTATACGTTATACGTTATACGCTATACGTTATACGTTATACGTTATACGTTATACGTTATACGTTATACGTTATACGTTATACGTTATACGTTATACGTTATACGTTATACGTGATACGTTATACGTGATACGTTATACGTTATGCGTTATACGTTTTACGTTATACGTTATACGTTATACGTTATACGTTTGACGATATACGTTATACGTTATACGTTATACGCTATACGTTATACGTTATACGTTATACGTTATACGTTATACGTTATACGTTTTACGTTATACGTTATACGTTATACGTTATACGTTATACGTTATACGTTATACGTTATACGTTATACGTTATACGCTATACGTTATACGTTATACGTTACACGTTATTCGTAATACATTATACGTGATACGGTATACGTTGTACGTCATACGTTATACGTTATACGTTATACGTTATACGTTTTACGTTATACGTTATACGTTATACGTTATACGTTACACGTTATACGTTACACGTTATACGTTTTACGATATACGTTATACGTTATACGTTATACGTTATGCGTTATACGTTATACGTTATACGTTATACGTTATACGTTATACGTTATACGTTATACGCTATAGGTTATACGTTATACGTTATACGTTATACGTTATACGTTATACGTTATACGTTATACGTTATACGTTATACCTTATACGTTATACGTTATACGTTATAGGTTATACGTTATACGTTATACGTTATACGTTATACGTTATACGCTATACGTTATACGTTATACGTTATACGTTTTACGTTATACGTTATACGTTATACATTATACGTTATACGTTATACGTTATACGTTATACGTTATACGTTATACGTTATACGTTATACGTTATACGTTACACGTTATTCGTAATACATTATACGTGATACGGTATACGTTGTACGTCATACGTTATACGTTATACGTTATACGTTATACGTTATACGTTATACGTTATACGTTATACGTTACACGTTATTCGTAATACATTATACGTTACACGTTATTCGTAATACATTATACGTGATACGGTATACGTTGTACGTCATACGTTATACGTTATACGTTATACGTTATACGTTATACGTTATACGTTATATAATACGTTATGCCTTATACGTTTTACGTTATTCGTTATACGTTATACGTTATACGTTATACGTTTTACGTTATACGTTATACCTTATACGTTATACGTTATACGGTATACGTTATACGTTATGCGTTATACGTTTTACATTATACGTTATACGTTATACGTTATACGTTTTACGATATACGTTATACGTTATGGGTTATACGCTATACGTTATACGTTATACGTTATACGTTATACGTTATACGTTATACGTTTTACGTTATACGTTATACGTTATACGTTATACGTTATACGTTATACGTTATACGTTACACGTTATACGTTATACCTTATACGTTATACGTTATACGTTATACGATATACGTTATACGTTATACGTTATACGTTATACGTTATACGTTATACGTTATACGTTATACGATATACGTGATACGTTATACGTTATACGTTATACGTCATAGGTTATACGTTACACGTTATTCGTTAGGCGTTATACGTTATACGTTATACGTTATACGTTATACGTTATACGTTATACGTTATACGTTATACGTTATACGTTATACGTTATACGTTATACGTTATACGTTATACGTTATACGTTATACGTTATACGTTATACGTTATACGTTATACGTTATACGTTATACGTTATACGTTATACGTTATACGTTATACGTTATACGTTATACGTTATACGTTATACGTTATACGTTATAGGTTATACGTTATACGTTATACGTTATACGTTATAGGTCATACCTTATACGTGATACGTCATACGTTATACGTTATACGTTATACGTTATACCTTATGCGTTATACGTTATACGTTATACGTTATACCTTATACGTTATACGTTATACGTTATACGTTATACGTTATACGTTATACGTTATACGTTATACGTTATACGTTATACGTTATACGTTATACGTTATACGTTATACGTTATACGTTATACGTTATACGTTATACGTTATACGTTATACGTTATACGTTATACGTTATACGTTATACGTTATACGTTATACGTTATACGTTATACGTTATACGTTATACGTTATACGATATACGTTATACGTTATACCCTATACGTTATACGTTATACGTTATACGTTATACGTTATACGTTATAGGTCATACCTTATACGTTATACGTTATAGGTCATACCTTATACGTGATACGTCATACGTTAGACGTTATGCGTTATACGTTATACGTTATACGTTATACGTTATACGTTATACGTTATACGTTATACGTTATACGTTATACGTTATACGTTATACGTTATACGTTATATAATACGTTATGCCCTGTACGTTGTACGTTATTCGTTATACGTTATACGTTATACGTTATACGTTTTACGTTATACGTTATACGTTATACATTGTACGTTATACGTTATACGTTATACCTTATACGTTATACGTTATACGTTATACGTTATACGGTATACGTTATACGTTATGCGTTATACGTTTTACGTTATACGTTATACGTTATACTTTATACGTTATACGTCATACGTTATACGTTATGCGTTATACGTTATACGTTATACGTTATATGTTATACGTTATACGTTATACGTTATACGTTATACGTTATACGTTATACGTTATACGTTATACGTTATACGTTATACGTTATACGTTATACGTTATACGTTATACGTTATACGTTATACGTTATACGTTATACGTTATACGTTATACGTTATAAGTTATACGTTATACGTTATACGTTATACGTTATACGTTTTACGTTATACGTTATACGTCATACGTTATACGTTATACGTTATACGTTATACGTTATACGTTATACGTTATACGTTATACGTTATACGTTATACGTTATACGTTATACGTTATACGTTATACGTTATAGGTTTTACGTTATACGTTATACGTTATACTTTATACGTTATACGTTATACGTTATACGTTATACGTTATACCTTATACGTTATACGTTATACATTATACGTTATACGTTATACGTTATACGTTATACGTTATACGTTATACGCTATACGTTATACGTTATACGTTATACGTTATACGTTATACGTTATACGTTACACGTTTTACGTTATACGTTATACGTTATACATTATACGTTATACGTTATACGTTATACGTTATACGTTATACGTTATACGTTATACGTTATACGTTATACGTTACACGTTATTCGTAATACATTATACGTGATACGGTATACGTTGTACGTCATACGTTATACGTTATACGTTATACGTTATACGTTATACGTTATACGTTATACGTTATACATTATACGTTATACGTTATACGTTATACTTTATACGTTATACGTCATACGTTATACGTTATGCGTTATACGTTATACGTTATACGTTATATGTTATACGTTATACGTTATACGTTATACGTTATACGTTATACGTTATACGTTATACGTTATACGTTATACCTTATACGTTATACGTTATACGTTATACGTTATACGTTATACGTTACACGTTATTCGTAATACATTATACGTGATACGGTATACGTTGTGCGTCATACGTTATACGTTATACGTTATACGTTATACGTTATACGTTATACGTTATACGTTATACATTATACGTTATACGTTATACGTTATACTTTATACGTTATACGTCATACGTTATACGTTATGCGTTATACGTTATACGTTATACGTTATATGTTATACGTTATACGTTATACGTTATACGTTATACGTTATACGTTATACGTTATACGTTATACGTTATACCTTATACGTTATACGTTATACGTTATACGTTATACGTTATACGTTATATAATACGTTATGCCTTATACGTTTTACGTTATTCGTTATACGTTATACGTTATACGTTATACGTTTTACGTTATACGTTATACGTTATACGTTATACATTGTACGTTATACGTTATACGTTATACCTTATACGTTATACGTTATACGGTATACGTTATACGTTATGCGTTATACGTTTTACATTATACGTTATACGTTATACGTTATACGTTTTACAATATACGTTATACGTTATACGTTATACGCTATACGTTATACGTTATACGTTATACGTTATACGTTATACGTTTTACGTTATACGTTATACGTTATACGTTATACGTTATACGTTATACGTTATACGTTATACGTTATACCTTATACGTTATACGTTATACGTTATACGATATACGTTATACGTTATACGTTATACGTTATACGTTATACGTTATACGTTATACGTTATACGATATACGTGATACGTTATACGTTATACGTTATACGTTATACGTCATAGGTTATACGTTACACGTTATTCGTTAGGCGTTATACGTTATACGTTATACGTTATACGTTATACGTTATACGTTATACGTTATACGGTATACGATATACGTAATACGTTATACGTTATACGTTATACGATATACGTTATACGTTATACGTTATACGTTATACGTCATAGGTTATACGTTATACGTTATTCGTTAGGCGTTATACGTTATACGTTATACGTTATACGCTATACGTTATACGTTATACGTTATACGTTATACGTTGTACGTTTTACGTTATACGTTATACGTCATACGTTATACGTTATACGTTATACGTTATACGTTATACGTTATACGTTTTACGTTATACGTTATACGTTATACGTTATACGTTTTACGTTATACGTTATACGTTATACATTGTACGTTATACGTTATACGTTATACGTTATACGTTATACGTTATACGTGATACGGTATACGTTGTACGTCATACGTTATACGTTATACGTTATACGTTATACGTTTTACGTTATACGTTATACGTTATACGTTACACGTTATACGTTACACGTTATACGTTTTACGATATACGTTATACGTTATACGTTATACGTAATACGTTATACGTTATACGTTATACGTTATACGTTATACGTTATACGTTATACGTGATACGTTATACGTGATACGTTATACGTTATACGTTATACGTTATACGTTATACGTTATACGTTATACCTCATACGTTATACGTTATACGTTATACGTTATGCGTTATACGTTATACGTTATACGTTATACGTTATACGTTATACGTTATACGTTATACGCTATAGGTTATACGTTATACGTTATACGTTATACGTTATACGTTATACGTTATACGTTATACGTTATACGTTATACCTTACACGTTATACGTTATACGTTATACGTTATACGTTATACGTTATACGTTATACGTTATACGTTATACGCTATACGTTATACGTTATACGTTATACCTTATACGTTATACGTTATACGTTTTACGATATACGTTATACGTTATACATTATACGTTATACGTTATACGTTATACGTTATACGTTATACGTTATACGTTATACGTTATACGCTATACGTTATACGTTATACGTTATACGTTATACGTTATACGTTATACGTTTTACGTTATACGTTATACGTTATACGTTATACGTTATACGTTATACGTTATACGTTATACGTTATACGTTATACGTTATACGTTATACGTTATACGTTACACGTTATTCGTAATACATTATACGTGATACGGTATACGTTGTACGTCATACGTTATACGTTATACGTTATACGTTATACGTTATACGTTATACGTTATACGTTACACGTTATTCGTAATACATTATACGTGATACGGTATACGTTGTACGTCATACGTTATACGTTATACGTTATACGTTATACGTTATACGTTATACGTTATATAATACGTTATGCCTTATACGTTTTACGTTATTCCTTATACGTTATACGTTACACGTTATACGTTATACGTTTTACGTTATACGTTATACGTTATACATTGTACGTTATACGTTATACGTTATACCTTATACGTTATACGTTATACGTTATACGTTATACGGTATACGTTATACGTTATGCGTTATACGTTTTACGTTATACGTTATACGTTATACGTTATACGTTTTACGTTATACGTTATACGTCATACGTTATACGTTATACGTTATACGTTATACGTTATACGTTATACGTTATACGTTATACGTTATACGTTATACGTTATACGTTATAAGTTATACGTTATACGTTATACGTTATACATTATACGTTTTACGTTATACGTTATACGTCATACGTTATACGTTATACGTTATACGTTATACGTTATACGTTATACGTTATACGTTATACGTTATACGTTATACGTTATACGTTATACGTTATACGTTATACGTTATACGTTATACGTTATACGTTATACGTTATAGATTATACGTTATACGTTATACGTTATACTTTATACGTTATACGTTATACGTTATACGTTATACGTTATATGTTATACGTTACACGGTATACGTTATACGTCATACGTTATACGTTATACGTTATACGTTATACGTTATACGTTATACGTTATACGTTATACGTTATACGTTATACGTTATACGTTATACGTTATACGTTATACGTTATACGTTATACGTTATACGTTATAAGTTATACGTTATACGTTATACGTTATACGTTATACGTCTTACGTTATACGTTATACGTTATACGTTATACGTTATACGTTATACGTTATACGTTATACGTTATACGTTATACGTTATACGTTATACGTTACAGGTTATACGTTCTACGTTATACGTTATACGTTACATGTTATACGTTCTACGTTATACGTTATACGTTATACGTTATACGTTATACGTTATACGTTATACGTTATACGTTATACGTTATACGTTATACGTTATACGTTATACGTTATACGTTATACGTTATACGTTATACGTTATACGTCATACGTTATACGTTATGCGTTATACGTTATGCGTTATACCTTATACGTTATACGTTATACGTTATACGTTATACGTTATACGTTATACGTTATACGTTATACGTTATACGTTATACGTTATACGTTATACGTTATACGTTTTACGTTATACGTTATACGTTATACGTTATACGTTATACGTTATACGTTATACGTTATACGTTATACGTTATACGTTATACGTTATACGTTATGGGTTATACGTTATACGTTATGCGTTATACTTTATACGTTATACGTTATACGTTATACGTTATACGTTATACGTTATACGTTATACGTTATACGTTATACGTTATACGTTATACGTCATACGTTATACGTTATACGTTATACGTTATACGTTATACGTTATACGTTATACTTTATACGTTATACGTTATACGTTATACGTTATACGTTATACGTTATACGTTATACGTTATACGTTATACGTTATACGTTATACGTTATACGTTATACGTTATACGTCATACGTTATACGTTATGCGTTATACGTTATGCGTTATACCTTATACGTTATAAGTTATACGTTATACGTTATACGTTATACGTTATACGTTATACGTTATGGGTTATACGTTATACGTTATACGTTTTACGTTATACGTTATACGTTATACGTTATACGTTATACGTTATACGTTATACGTTATACGTTATACGTTATACGTTATACGTTATACGTTATACGTTATACGTTATACGTTATACGTTATACGTTATACGTTATACGTTATACGTTATACGTTATACGTTATACGTTATACGTTATACGTTATACGTTATACGTTATACGTTATACGTTATACGTTATACGTTATACGTTATACGTTATACGTCATGCGTTATACGTTATACGTTATACGTTATACGTTATACGTTATACGTTATACGTTATAAGTTATACGTTATACGTTATACGTTATACGTTATACGTTTTACGTTATACGTTATACGTCATACGTTATACGTTATACGTTATACGTCATACGTTATACGTTATACGTTATACGTTATACGTTATACGTTATACGTTATACGTTATACGTTATACGTTATACGTTATACGTTATACGTTATACGTTATACGTTATACGTTATAAGTTATACGTTATACGTTATACGTTATACGTTATACGTTTTACGTTATACGTTATACGTTATACGTTATACGTTATACGTTATACGTTATACGTCATACGTTATACGTTATGCGTTATACGTTATGCGTTATACGTTATACGTTATACGTTATACGTTATACGTTATACGTTATACGTTATAGATTATACGTTATACGTTATACGTTATACTTTATACGTTATACGTTATACGTTATACGTTATACGTTATATGTTATACGTTACACGGTATACGTTATACGTCATACGTTATACGTTATACGTTATACGTTATACGTTATACGTTATACGTTATACGTTATACGTTATACGTTATACGTTATACGTTATACGTTATACGTTATACGTTATACGTTATACGTTATACGTTATACGTTATAAGTTATACGTTATACGTTATACGTTATACGTTATACGTCTTACGTTATACGTTATACGTTATACGTTATACGTTATACGTTATACGTTATACGTTATACGTTATACGTTATACGTTATACGTTATACGTTACAGGTTATACGTTCTACGTTATACGTTATACGTTACATGTTATACGTTCTACGTTATACGTTATACGTTATACGTTATACGTTATACGTTATACGTTATACGTTATACGTTATACGTTATACGTTATACGTTATACGTTATACGTTATACGTTATACGTTATACGTTATACGTTATACGTTATACGTTATGGGTTATACGTTATACGTTATGCGTTATACTTTATACGTTATACGTTATACGTTATACGTTATACGTTATACGTTATACGTTATACGTTATACGTTATACGTTATACGTTATACGTCATACGTTATACGTTATACGTTATACGTTATACGTTATACGTTATACGTTATACGTTATACGTTATACGTTATACGTTATACGTTATACGTTATACGTTATACGTTATACGTTATACCTTATACGTTATACGTTATACGTTTTACGATATACGTTATACGTTATACATTATACGTTATACGTTATACGTTATACGTTATACGTTATACGTTATACGTTATACGTTATACGCTATACGTTATACGTTATACGTTATACGTTATACGTTATACGTTATACGTTTTACGTTATACGTTATACGTTATACGTTATACGTTATACGTTATACGTTATACGTTATACGTTATACGTTATACGTTATACGTTATACGTTATACGTTACACGTTATACGTTATACGTTATACGTTATACGTTATACGTTATACGTTATACGTTACAGGTTATACGTTCTACGTTATACGTTATACGTTACATGTCATACGTTCTACGTTATACGTTATACGTTATACGTTATACGTTATACGTTATACGTTATACGTTATACGTTATACGTTATACGTTATACGTTATACGTTATACGTTATACGTTATACGTTATACGTTATACGTTATACGTTATACGTTATACCTTATACGTTATACGTTATACGTTTTACGATATACGTTATACGTTATACATTATACGTTATACGTTATACGTTATACGTTATACGTTATACGTTATACGTTATACGTTATACGCTATACGTTATACGTTATACGTTATACGTTATACGTTATACGTTATACGTTTTACGTTATACGTTATACGTTATACGTTATACGTTATACGTTATACGTTATACGTTATACGTTATACGTTATACGTTATACGTTATACGTTATACGTTATACGTTACACGTTATTCGTAATACATTATACGTGATACGGTATACGTTGTACGTCATACGTTATACGTTATACGTTATACGTTATACGTTATACGTTATACGTTATACGTTACACGTTATTCGTAATACATTATACGTGATACGGTATACGTTGTACGTCATACGTTATACGTTATACGTTATACGTTATACGTTATACGTTATACGTTATATAATACGTTATGCCTTATACGTTTTACGTTATTCCTTATACGTTATACGTTACACGTTATACGTTTTACGTTATACGTTATACGTTATACATTGTACGTTATACGTTATACGTTATACCTTATACGTTATACGTTATACGTTATACGTTATACGGTATACGTTATACGTTATGCGTTATACGTTTTACGTTATACGTTATACGTTATACGTTATACGTTTTACGTTATACGTTATACGTCATACGTTATACGTTATACGTTATACGTTATACGTTATACGTTATACGTTATACGTTATACGTTATACGTTATACGTTATACGTTATAAGTTATACGTTATACGTTATACGTTATACATTATACGTTTTACGTTATACGTTATACGTCATACGTTATACGTTATACGTTATACGTTATACGTTATACGTTATACGTTATACGTTATACGTTATACGTTATACGTTATACGTTATACGTTATACGTTATACGTTATACGTTATACGTTATACGTTATACGTTATAGATTATACGTTATACGTTATACGTTATACTTTATACGTTATACGTTATACGTTATACGTTATACGTTATATGTTATACGTTACACGGTATACGTTATACGTCATACGTTATACGTCATACGTTATACGTTATACGTTATACGTTATACGTTATACGTTATACGTTATACGTTATACGTTATACGTTATACGTTATACGTTATACGTTATACGTTATACGTTATACGTTATAAGTTATACGTTATACGTTATACGTTATACGTTATACGTCTTACGTTATACGTTATACGTTATACGTTATACGTTATACGTTATACGTTATACGTTATACGTTATACGTTATACGTTATACGTTATACGTTATACGTTATACGTTACAGGTTATACGTTCTACGTTATACGTTCTACGTTATACGTTATACGTTATACGTTATACGTTATACGTTATACGTTATACGTTATACGGTATACGTTATACGTTATGCGTTATACGTTTTACGTTATACGTTATACGTTATACGTTATACGTTT